>NC_052499.1:46601883-46878164 GCF_016617805.1 Bactrocera tryoni
TACTAAGTTTTTTGTACATATCTCGGAAACTACTATAGCTATGTCAACCAAACTCATTAGAGTCGTTTCCTTCAGGCATTTTCATATACAGTTTAAAAATTAAATAAATCGGATAATAACTACGCCCACCTCCCATACAAAGGTTATGTTGAAAATCACTAAAAGTGCGTTAACGGACTAACAAAAAACGTCAGAAACACTAAATTTTGCGGAAGAAATTGCAGAAGAAGCTGCACCCATTTGAAAATGGGCGTGGCCTCGCCCACTTATGGACAAAACCATATCTCAGGAACTACTTAACCGATTTCAATGAAATTCGGTATATAATATTTTTCTTAACACCCTGATGACATGTACGAAATATAGGTGAAATCGGTTTACCCACGCCTTCTTCCAATATAACGCTATTTTGAATTCCATCTGATGCCTTTTCGAATAATACAGTATATACATTAGGAACCAATGATGATAGCGGAATAAAACTTTACAAAAATACGGTATTTGAAAAATATGTAAATGACGTATAATGAAATCTCGATTATCACTTTATCATGCGAGAGTATAAAATGTTCGGTGACACCCGAACTTAGCCCTTCCTTACTTGTTAACTTTGTATTCGATTATTGGGTTTAAAAATTGTTTTTAATTTTCCCCAAAAAGGTATTTAGTAAAGGAATTAAAACTTCAATTAATTTTTTTTTTTTTTATTGTAATCCCAAAATTTGAATTTAAAAAAATTAAAATAAAAAATTAATTGAAATTTGAATTAATTTATATTTTTAATTAAAAGATTTACAAAGAAAGATTTCGAGATGGATGTTATCAGTATCACAGAAATTTGCGTTTCTAGAGGTTTTGAGAAATCTAAGTCACCATGTATCCAATTTCCTAAACTTTTTGTGTTTCCAGTGGTCCAGTGGAATAACGGCTACTGAGTAGTTTTATGGGGAGTCTACTCTATCACGTACACCGGTATTTGAATGGCATAAAGCGGTCGGTGCCGGTCACGAAGTCATCGAAAAAACATGCCAATTTAAAAAATTAAAGCAACTTTGTTTGAAAATCAACGAGATAACATAGGATCTCAAAATCTCTTATGAATAGACTGAATACATTTTGGTTAACGTTTTGGGTATGAAATGTGTCAATGCTAAAATCCTCCCAAAATACCAGAATATTTCGCAAAAAAACTTTGAGTAAACATCGCAAAAGAGATGCTTGATATCGCAGCTGCGGGTGCTACATTCAACAAACGCATCATCAATATTAACGGCACTTCGGTTTAGGAATATGAAGTCGAAAATGTCAATAATCTAGCCAATGACGGCTTAAAAATGAGCCAATAACGAATAAACCTAGCCAAAGCCGCTCAAAAATCAAGGTGATGCCCATCGTTTTCGTTAATTACGGTGGTGAGGTTCACCATAAACACGTTCCACAGGGAGGCATCCAGGTATCTGGACAGTAAATTCATGGATTTTGTACCACGAAAATACACCGTCATATTATGGTATGATTGGGATTGATTTTTTGGATAAATATGAAACGAGCGTCCTCGCACTGCATTTGAATTTTTCAGATTAAGTTCTCGGCAATTTTTTTTCTTTTCGAAACTGAAAATCTTCTTCTTGAAATGCGTACTGAAGCCATTTAAAGGAAGGTACTGAAGACCATCTTAGCCGAGACTTACAAAAAGTTGCTTGAGGATTTATATATTCATAATATAAGTTTTATAAAAAATATTGCTGAAACTTAATCATTTTTAAGATTTTTGAGTTTCCGCATTTCTCTTAAGCTTTGAAAAACTTAAACATTTGTACTACATTTTCAGGTCTGATTCTACATCTTTGATCGTTTGAAATAATAGTTCAAATCTAGTTAAGAAAAAACGCGCCACTGTGTCGGTAATTTTTATATCCTGCAGAGCTCATAAAGCATTTGTAAATCTCACCTTGCTTGTAGAACTGGTATACTGGAACAGCGCTGACAAAGTTAAACTAAGAACCAAATTGTGCTCAAATCTTCATATTCGAGATAAGTCACTTTCCATAAGCGCATGAACACAAAGGTGACAAATAATTGCTTCCAAAAATAAATGTCTGCATGTTTAACCGGTATATTATAGCTCCTAACTAGGAGAATTATTAATAAATTATGCAGGGCAGGGATATCAGGCAATTAATTTGTTATCAACCAACAAGCCAGCTTTCTTTTACACCAATTTCATTTCTACAACTACGTGGTAAATCTACGCAAATAATACAGGTGCATGCAATATAATCGTTTGACATCATGGTATATCGATTTATGAGCATGTGTTTGTAGGAGTGTGTGGGAGTAAAAGCAAAAATAAAGCTGAAAGTATTTAAGTGGTTATTCACGACACCATTGCACGCATTTTCATTATCATTTCATGTGTTTTCTACGCTAATGGATTGCGGAAGTGATTAAAAAACCCCATTTAGACCTACATATCGTAGGTTTTTATAGTCAGCCAAGAGGAAACTGTAATATTCGGCGTATGGAACAGGAATAGGAAAAGTGAGGGTCGAGTTCGAATATATTTGAAATCATATATTCAACACAGTTGCCCACTTCTTACCTATAAGTTGATATACATATGTATAAAGTCTACAGGCAGGACGTGTGTCGTCATATTCGTTAAATGCGAGCTAATAAACTTAATCATAGCTTATGGTTGTTTTTGGATTAAAGTTGACTCAAACGATGAGCAATGCTTCAGTTATCTATTCTGACTCAAAGTATGCTGATGGGATTCAAATTGACCTTCTTTGGAAAGTAGGACCTGATTATAGTCCGAATTCGGTCATTTTAAATATATATATTTAGAATTTGTTGAATCGAATTTGGACCAAACCCGATCTAATATTAAATGTAATCACAACAAGAAAAAACGTTAAATTCGGTTGCACCGAAGCTAAATACTCTTCACTGGTGCATTTCTGTTAATAACTATGTGTTCAGTTTGTATGGAAGCTATATGCTATAGTAATCCGTTCTGAACAATTTTTTCGGAGATTACATTGTTGTCTTAGAAAATAATCTATACCAAATTTCGTGAATATATCTTGTAAAATGTGAAAGTTTTCCATACAAGAACTTGATTCCGATCGTTCAGCTTGTATGGCACCTATATGTTATAGAGATCCGATATCGGCAGTTCCGACAAATGAGGAGCTTCTTGAAGAGAAAATGACGTTTACAAAATTTCAAAACGATAACTTAAAAACTGAGGGACTAGTTCGTATATATACAGACAGACGGACGGACAGACGAACAAACGGACATGGCTAAATCGACTTCGCTTAACTTACTGATCATTTACATATATACTTTATAGGGTCTCCGACGCTTCCTTCTGGGTGTCACAAACTTCGTGACAAACTTAATATACCCTGTTTAGGGTATAAAGAGGACGCTATAACGCCTATTATCCAATTTTCGTCTAGAATCATAGCATTAATTCGAAAACCAAATCAACAAAGTACCCTTCAGCCATTATGAATCTGTTTTGGCGTTTAATTTCTATACCCAGCTCAGTGGGATATCTGCAAGCGTGAGCTCTCAAGTGTTTAATTCTTGCTCTCACAAAGACGGGTTAATCAAAAAGGAAGAGTTGAGATGTTTGTACCTCATCTTCATTCAAACAGCTTCTACAACTGGCATACAATAAGATGCCCAACTATATCGCGTGGGCGAAATAAATTCTGAAGCTTTTGATGGCATAGCCTTACCATGCTTCATTTGCTAGCCTTGAGCGTACGGTTAATGAACTTAGGTAGAGTATCACTGTTCTACTACTAAAGTGGATAGTCACCTCTCTGATAGTGACTTTACTTCAGAGCCGTCGATCTACGGATACCGTAATGTTTGAAAAAGGCTGCAGTAGTAAGGAATCCTGAATCCAATACTGATGGATATTTACCTGCAGTAGATTCTGTCACCAACATGCAGCTCTGCTTTAGCGGCTTCTACCTACCCATAGATATCATCCAAAGGTATGTGAGCGGAAATCAAATGATCCAAAAGATCACTTATGAAATCAAAGCGGCTGATATTTCTTAAGAGTTCTGTCACAGGTTTACTTAGAAAGCCAAGCCAATTTATGGCTATTTCTATGGGCGCTAAGTGCAAAATGACTTTAAGTGCCATGGTTGGTGTGTACTTTGGTGCACGGTTCAGGCAAGCTAAGGCAACTATATTACCTTAGCCACCATAAACCATAATAAAGTGCTTTCGAAAGTATTTTCGAATTTTCAAAAAACTATTTGTAACTAAATCACACAATATTAGCTGTGCTTTTGAGGCCAAAAATATATTGGAGTACTTCCTTCTTGGCATGACTATCTAAACCGGCGCTAAACTTATACTCATGCTTGTCTATGTGTGCGTGCATAATTGTACTATTAGCGTCATATTGGTTATTAACATGAAAGTCAACATACACACAAACATAAATGTATATTAAGCATACAGGAATAAGAGAACGAAGCTACATAAAGTCGCCTGTATGTTGTTGCTGCACTTTAACAAAGTCTCTTTGGCGCATTTATTAGCTTTTAATGGTGGGACAGTGCGCAGCTGGTGAATTAGCGTACTGATGGTGACCAGACATGACAAAGTCTAACAAGTGGTAAATAAGTTTTATTGGGTATTTAGTGCTATTTAGCAGTTATCCACATAAACTTAGAGCATTTTTAATTTTTATATTCAAATGGCGCAAAGGACTTTGTGGACTGTCAGCGGTGAAGTCCGTTTCGAAATATGTATGATGTGTGTTCTCAGTGCAGTTGATTTGCTGATGAAGTCTTTTGCGACAATTAACTACGCCAGTTA
The DNA here is from genome assembly GCF_016617805.1 of Bactrocera tryoni. NCBI lineage: Eukaryota > Metazoa > Arthropoda > Insecta > Diptera > Tephritidae > Bactrocera > Bactrocera tryoni. The sequence continues at coordinate 46,606,741 of NC_052499.1, forward strand.
ATGGTTTATTATTGATTGTGTGAGCGCTTGGTGCGCAGTTAAGAGCGTTGCCCCAACACGACAACTAATGTAATATTAATGATAGTCTGGGTGAGGACGCTAAATGTGGTTCCATAGTCGAAAAATGAAGCTTGCAGTGAGAAAAATCTCTGTAGCGGGTGGAACTGTTCAGATTTACACCGAATTTTAGTCCTCTGTTCTTACAATTTGTAGTAAACGGTCTTAATCAGCCCACTGGTCAATTAGATATCTGTCTTTGTGAGCTATTGTGATTTCAGCGATCGTCCAAGAATAATTGGTTCAATGAACGTGAAAGATCATAATATGTGAGTCAAAAAGATTTGACATACCGATGGGCGGAAAAAATTCCTGGTAAATATTCGACTATATTAAGGAGCTTTCAGACATTTAAACATGTGTGAAACTTGATCCCATATGTCAAAACGACGCGAAAAGTTCGTCTGGTATTTTTTACGATGGACGTAACTTTGAACAACAAGTTCGCTTGAAGTTTTGTTGTTTCAATTTAAACACGGCTACAGAATCATTGGAAATATAGCAGAACTGTTTTGGGGAGTCTACTTTATCAAGAACACAATCGTTTGAGTGGTAAAAAGCATTCAGTGAAGGTCTTAAGGTCAACTAAATCTTGTCTCTTGCGAGTCGTCCATATCTCTCCGATAATTATTGAATAAGTGAAAAAAATAGCACTTGAAAATGCCATCAGAAAAATAATAGAGGATCTCAACAAGTGTTATGTATCGAGTCATTACATTTTGCTTAATATATTGGGTATTAAGCGTGTCAATGCTAGAGGCGTACTAAAAGACCTGAGTCTTTTGCAAAAACAACGTTGACTAGATAACGGAAAAGAGATCCTCAACAGCGCTGCTGGCATCTCAAACGCATCGTTACTGGTGACTAAACGTGGCTTTGACATAATATATCCTAAAATACAGCGAATAGCGCTCCAAAAAAAAACCGAAACGCGAAAAACTAAATTTCGTATCCCTCTTTGAGGGTCATCCCAGGCAAGGCTATTTTTGTTCGAGCGTATTTGATCAGCTTTAAAGGAGAACTGAGAGCTGGCGACTAACGTCCTGAACTTGTGTGGTTGATTAAGTAATACCTTTTCATTGAATTGAGCTAAAATTAAATTCGTGAATGATATGACTATTACCATTCTATGCAACTAAAAGTTGGAAGAATATTAATATAGATCAATAATGGAAAAGAATAAGAAGGGTAACTTTGGAGTAGCCTTCTAATTATATAGGCTACTACTAACTGTATTGCATCTACCGTGAATTGTCAGGGCAATTTCAATTAATATTTATGAGCCTGGTCATTGCAATAGAGACCTCGATTTTTCAACTTGGACAACAGAACTACCGGACTTTTTTGATGCCCAGCAATACTGAGAACAAATCGCTTTCAATAATCGACGAAGCATTTCGACCATATAACAAATTAGTTGTGCCATCCGTCGGGCTATCGAACTACTACAGGCAGTACGGGAGTCACCAAAAGCGATAAGGATATACAAAAAAAATCATGAAACGACTGATAGACGGATAAGGATGAGATGGAATGTCATAAGACTGTGCAGTATCACTGAAATCATGGGCAAGATCACCGAAGGAAAACCCGCATGCTTTTTACACGGTCTCGAAAGGACTGCAGGACGATTGTTGGTCTAAAGACAGGTCACAACCTACTGGCATCACATGCGAGCCGAATGAGCCGTTCCCACGATAGTCGGGTCTAAGTAACCGGAATGGACCCGGACTTTTTTCTGGCCAAGGATTGTTAACTCGGCACCATTCTTCGAAATTGCTTCAGGAATGTTTTGTGAAGCTACAAGAGCAACAACAACAGCCGGGTGAGCACAAATAACGATGCCGCATCCGGCAAATGCAGGTCAGCAGATATGAGAGAAAAGCTAAAACTCCTCCTATGCCTCTACCCAGTATTATCTACAACTCGTATTAGATATCTAGCAGCTTCGTAGTTCAAGATTCCAGACAAAATATCAAAAATTGATATCAAGTCACACTTAAAGTCCCTAAAAAGCGTTGACGTACTGTTTGACGAATATTTCACCTCAAATATAACTGAACCTCTATCTGACATTACTAAGGACCAGTAGATCTATGTGTGGCGTGACAGCCGGCCAGTATAACGTAACCAAACCTAATATCGATTCTAGTCAAATCGCCTGGTTCAGTGAAGATTTGACTACTGAAATGTTTCAAGCTTAGTCTAAGGTAAGCTGGACACTGAGAAGATACACCGAACAACGGAATATAATCTCAATTTAATACTCGCGTTACATTAGCAATGTAGCATATGATCTTGGGGTCAATAATCTCTTGTATGGATCAAAAGTACTCAAGAGAGATGCTTTCAAGGTGTTTTTAAATTTTTATATTGGAGAGTATTATAAACCGAAAAATAAAAATGAAAATAGATGGTATGATAATGAAATATAATTACAGGTATCCGAATAAATCGAAAAAGTCATTTGAGTTAAAAAATACTAGATTAAACTAAGCGTTATTTTATTTTAAAAGCATAAACAAAAAATTATAATAATAAAGCAACATTCTACCTGCCATAAAATCAGGGTTCTTAAGAAAAGAAATACATTTTCCTTACAAAGAAAGTAATAAGAATGAAAAATATACCCCTCAAATAAGCAAATCATTTTTGTACACCTTTCCAAACACTAATTAATTGCGGCATACCAACACAGTTATTGCTAAAAATAAAGAACCTGTGAAGGAGGGTGTTGGCCGCAAACTCCAGTAATTTGCCCAAGGTTGAAAAATCTAAGTGAGTCTAAGCGTCATTATGCGTTTGGGGGCATTGCGGCGAACCGCAAAGTAATGTTGCAGCGCTTGTCGCCGTTTAGGGGTTAGCTAAATAGCCGTTAAAATGCAATAAAAACAACAACAACAACAACAGAGAATTCAAGATAAAAATAGGCCTACGCCAAGGTGCGAGCAGCCATGCAAACTCATTAAAATAAACGTTAATCCAAGAAGTGGTAATGGTAATGGAGAAAGCCAGGTGGAATGGCAAGGGAAAAAAGTAATAAAAATAACAACAACAATAAAATGTGCTAGTACATGTTGTGTAATAAAAATATTTGTTTCGGAAACGTGAAAATAGTCAGAAACATTAAAAAAACAACAACAGCGCAAACCAGAAGTATTGTAAATGTTAAGGCGCAACGCCTTAAGGTAGGCCACAAAACAGGCAGCAAGTACGGGCGCTAACAACAAGGCAGGCGAAGTCAGCATGAAATGAGTGGCGAAAATGCAGTCAAAATGTTTGATTGTATTTTTATGAGACCGGCGCTACATAGCGCCAACAACAACAACACACACAGTAAAGCTCATTTCCTCTCATTTACATCGTTACACCTCAACGGCGTCATCGTTTGGCCCAACATTTGTACGACTGCGGTGAGACGCGTACACTTTGACGCTGTTCAGGAAATGTTATATTGCGTAAGCGCAGCTCGCGCAACAACAATAACAATTAGTGTACACAAAGCTGTGTTGCTTGTGCGGCAGGTAAAATTGGTAATTAGCGTACTTTTATGGCAGACTGTGCGAGTGTGCTTTAAGCGGATTTTCATTGCAGTTTCGGTAGGTTACTGAAATTTCCTTCCTTTGCCTTCATCATCATTTTCGTGTGCCTTGTATACCGTTCCGTTCGGTGTGTGTGTGTGTTATGTGTATTCTTTTTTTTTCAAAGCTTAAGTTCTTTCCGCTGAGAGCGAAAATTTATAATCGGGCATATTTTGATATAATAAATTGAGAGGCAAAAATAGCTTTGAATGTGTTTGCGTAGGCGGTAAGGTAATTTAAAAATTTTAATATTTATTTTACCGTGCGCTTATAAAAGTATTATTTAAGAGCGAAAACCAAAAAAACAAATATTTCGACTTTAAAACCTAGTTTTTTTTTATAATTTTTGCAAGGTGTATCCGATATAGCATGGATGGTGTGTGACTTAGATAACCCACACACACCACGCGCCTAGTTGTATGCTTTTATTTTTAATATAATTTGTATACTAACTGCATGTTTTTAGTCTATACTAGAAAAAAATTATATATAAATATGAAATGATGCTTTGGATGTCTATCAGCGCTTTATGCGGCTGCATGTTTTTAATATTTCTGCAAAATTGTAAAAAAAAAACTGTGGTCCTTCACTGTGCGAATGAAATTATTAATTAAGTAGTAGCGATTTTAGACACACGTTAATTTTGATATAGATTATCTTACTTACTAGTGAAAAGCTTATTCCTGGAAAGGTTGGATGAATCAAAAGTAATTATTTTACCTTCACTTAAGGAAAAACACTGTTTAAATTCAACTATGTTCAACTACATTTCACTGATAGTGGAATTACTTGATTTATCTTTAAAACATTGATTAACAAGGAAGAAATTCTAGCTCTTCTACACTATTTAAAATAATCCTTCAATGAATAATGGAATCTCAAACCTCTACTAAAAATAAGTTATAATGGTTTATAAAAAATAAAAGTAAGTATTGGTACGATGGGCAGTGCCGTGTCATAGTGGAGAGAAAACACATTGCCTACTCTGCATCGTTACAATCGTATCGTACAGTACGTACGGGACAGAATAGATACCCAGAGTTGTAGAGAGAAGCGAGACGCAATTGCAGAAAAAAATGAGAGGGGCCAAAATGCTTGAGTACGGAGAGCTTAACAAGCTAGCACAGGGGTAATGGTCGAAAATTCTATGAAAAGATGCAGCGAATAACAGAAGATTTCAAGACCGGTGCATACTCTTGTTGTATTTGTTGACTGACGTCTAGAACATACTAAAACTATGGAGGGACCACTTTTAAAGCCTTGCTGAATGACAGTGAAACACCAGAAGATGGTGAACCCCACTCCCCAATCGATGACGAGGGTGCAGTCGTTTCATTGCCCAACCATGAAGAAGTTCGAATAGCAATTAGCCATCTGAAGAACAATAAAGGGGGCTGACGTATTGCCGCCCGTCAATTGGAATTTAAGTGTACTCTGCTCAAAAGGGAGACCACACAATTTGCACCAACTACCGTGGGACAAGCCTCCTCAAAATCGCATATAAGGTTCTATCGAGCGTATTGTGCGAAAGATTAAAGTCCACCGTCAAAAAACTGATTGAATCTTACTCGTATCAGTGTGGCTTTAGGCCTGGAAAATCAACAACTGACCAGATATTCATCATGCGCCAAATCTTGGAATAAAACCCGTGATAAGAGGATCGACACACACCACCTCTTCGTCGATTTTAAAGCTGGTTTGACAGCACGAAAAGTGCTGTCTTTATGCCGCTATGTCCGAATTTGGTAACACCGCAAAACTAGAACGGTTGTATAAACAGACGTTGGGCAATATCAAAAGCTCAGTTGGGATCGAGAAGTACATCTCCGAGCAGTTCGAAACCAAACGAGGTTCCAGACAAGGAGACTCCCTTTTGTGCGTCTTCTTCAATCTACTCCTGGAGTTGGTTCTGATTTCTCCAGACTAGATAAGGAAGCCAAGTAAATGAGTCTAGTTGTGAATGAAGACAAGACGACTGTTATCAAACAAACAATAGTCGTACTCGCGACTAGGCTCCCACGTCACTGTTGATAGTCATAACTTCGGAGTCGTAGAAAATTTCGTCTATCTTGGAACTAGCATTAACACCAATAATTATATCAGCCTCAAAATCCAAAGCAGAGTAATTCTTGCCAACAGATGCTACTTCGGACTGATCGAGCAATTGAGAAGTAAAGTCCTCTCTCGACAGATAAAGACCAAACTCTATAAGTCACTCATTATTCACGTCCTGCTATATGGTGCAGAAGCTCGGACGATGACATTAACTGATGAGTCGACGTTGCAAGTTTTCGAGAGAAAGGTTCTGTGGTCCTTTGCGGATTGGTAACGAGGAATACCGTAGTCGATGGAACGGTGAGCTGTGCGAGATATACGACGACATTGACATAGTTCAGTGAATTAAGAGACAGTGGCTACGCTGGCTAGGTCATGTCATTCGAATGGATGAAAACACTTCAGTTCTGAAAGTAGTCGACGCAGTACCGGCCGGGGGAAGCAGAGAAAGAGGAAGACCTCCACTTCGTTGGAAAGACCAAGTGGAGAAGAATTTGGAAATCCAATTGGTGGCAAACAGCGAAAAAGAAGAGGCTATAACCGCGTAAGCGGTGTCTCGGCAACAAAGAAGAAGAACTAAGGATTCAAAAATTTACATTCGTACTATCATTGGATTATAGTTCCTCTTAGTTGAGTAATCAGTATCAGGGTCAACGATCCAAAATGGTTTAAATATTGCTTTGTGTGAACCGGGTTATCTTATTTAGATACTTTTGCTAGAGTGTAAGCAAACAAAGTGATTATCTTCAAAGTTTCAGTTTATTGCATTTTTTGGCTTGCAATATCCTCTAATCCTCGAATGATTAAAAGTGCTACAAAATCCCTGGGTACAAAACGAAATAAAGAAATCGCTTTTAAAATCTCCTTTAATCTTAAGACTCAAAGAAGTCGTGAGAATTAGTGAAAAGAACAGCCACTTACCAGAGTTAAAGTAACTTAAAAGTAATGTGTGAAAAGTATGAAATTGCATTACTGAATACATCCCAACAAGGACTGCGTTTCGGGGGTGGCATTCAACTCACAAATGCCTTTTTTTAACTTTAAAGCCTATTAAAATTATACAAAAACAAATAAGCACTCAGGGAACAAATAACTGTAGTAATAAAAAGGCAAGTGAAGTGAGAACAATGGAAATGGTGTATGCGATAGAGAAGAGCTTTGTTTGTGTTTGTATGCGTAGGACGTGGGGGAGTGGCAGCGAATTGCCGCTGCAAGCTGCTGATATGACATATAAAAGGAAATTACGACAAAAATTAACAAGCAATATATTAGAGGGAAAATATTTTATTATTTGACATAATGGACGAAATTTTATTGTGCCCGAAGCGGCGCAGTCGCTGTCGCAGTCGCGTTTTTATGATAAACTCGTCATGTGCGCTGAGACAAAAGGCTGCGTGTGGTATGTTGTGGAAGGGGGCAGGCGGGTGTAATGGAGAATACACAACTAACTTGCACATGTTTCGCTAGAACAAAGATGAACACACACACATATGCACACAAACGAATCATTGCGAAAAATTTATTAATAAAATATGTAATTTTATCTCATTTGGCGCACACATTCCGCTTTCCAGCAGCGCCTGCTTGCCCACCAACCCACTTGTGCACTTAACGACCCATTATTTAATACCTTCTCGTATTCGTCAACGAAGGCAGTGAATTTGTTGTTGCTGCAATATATGAATTTTTACGACGCATAAGTAACGGACTGCCAATGTGCAACTTTATAGATTCGACTGAAAATGTTTATGTTTTTATTAAAGGCGAAGTAATAAAGCAAGCAACAACCAACAACAATATCAAGTGAAAGTATGGCGCCAGGGAGCGGGCGGTATCAGCAAAGTGTGCAGGGCTGGCGACAAGGGAAAAGTCAAAACATAAAAATACCGTTATGTCGAAAACAATCATGAGCCACCACTGACCATAACCACTGCAAGCAAAACCTTCCTTGTTACGTGAAATCAGTGAGCGCGGCGTGTATCAAACATTCGGTGGCATGTGTAGCCAATCATTCAGTCAGCAATGCTGGCGTTTTCTCTGCGCTTTCGTAAGCTATAAATCAGCTGGCGCTTGGCTTGCAGCTGTCAGCACTTTTATGTTTATAACTCCCACCACACAACGCCCGGTTTGCAGTAAAGTTTTTTTGCGCTTTGATCACTTTATGAAGCACGCTGGTGGGGACTACTCCCACTATTCAGGGTAGCGGACCAATCTGTGTAGCTTATTACCACTTTTACTTTTTCAGTTTGCCTTGTAAAGATCATACATATTACTTTTTCTCTTAAGCAACCATTTGGTCAGGTGAAAAGGACATTAAAACTGTTTGCTGTCGTTTCAGAATTGGTTCGTAATGTATTTATAGCGTTATGTAAGAGATATAATTTTATTGCTTCATTACACACCAAATATCGAGCATGTAAACTCTAAATAAGTAAGTTTTGCTAACGGCACATATAATTTCCGCTTTCATTATTATTTTCGTACTTGATTTAAGTGGGTAACCACTATGGGCAAAAAATAGTAAGACTTTTTAATTTAAATATATGAATATATAATAATAATAATTTTAAGATATTTTTAAAGCTTGGTATGACTGTCAGTGACATCTATTCCAAATCTCATTTCGGACTAATCATCAGTGTTTAGTATACGCTTGTCTTTCCCAAGTACATTAATTGCGATTTTATCAAATTTCTGGTGCCGAAAGATTTAGAATGTTGGAAAAGGCCTTCGGTGATAATTGTTTGTCGCGAGTAAGTATTTTTGGTTGGTACAAATTATTTAAAGAGGGTCGAGAGCATGTTGACGACGAATCACGTCGAGGACGGCCATCAACATCAACTGATGATCAACACGTCAACAAAATAGAGAAATTGGTGCTTAAGAATCGACGATTAATAGTCAGAGAGCGTACTGGCATCGGTGAAGCACTGGAATGATCACCGAAAACCATTTTGATTGAACATTTGGACCTAAGAAAAGTGAAATCACAATCGCTTTCAAAATCACTAAATTTCTTTAAAAAACACCATCGCGTTAATCTCTGTGAAACAAAGCTTTCTAAATACTATGATGTACGCATACGCCCTGGAAACAGACGATCCATCGGCAAAATATCGTGGCAAAAGTAAGCCGATGACGAAAAAACCACGTCAAAGCTGGTCAAAAATCCAGGTTATGTTGACAGTTTTCTTCGATTATAGAGATGTGATGCACTCCGAATTCTCTCTGACTGACCAAACTATCCACAAGGAATATTATTTGAGTGTTGTGCGTCGTTTGTACAAAGCTATTCGTAACAAGAGGCCAGAATTATGGGCCGACCACTCTTGGTTTTTGCACCACGACAATGCAGCGTCGCATACTGCATTGGTTCTTCCTGAGTTTTTCGCAATTTTTCAACCAATATCGTGCCGCAACCACTGTATTCGTTTGATATAGCTTCGTTTGACTTCTGGCTATTCAGCAAACTCTAAAGACTGCTTCGGGAGAACCGTATAGAGTCAATTGAGGCCATTAAACGTAAATCGCTACGAGAACTAAAGGCTTTTCTAGAAATTTAATTTAAAAATTTTTCGAGGAAAAAACGTTAGCGCAATGTGGCAATGTGGATTTGACCCCGTGAGAGTTTTTCTTATTCCTCGAACTAAAATTGCCGCTCCGTGGAAACCGTTTTCAGTCGATATAAGAGATAAACCAAAATTTGCTGAAGGAGCAGAATGCCATCCTAAATAGTGCTTATGAAAATTGTTTCGAGGACTGGAAAAATCATTGGCATAAGTGTATTATATCTGGTGGGAATACCTTTGAAGGCGACAAAATAAATATTGGTGAATAATTAAATTTCTTGCGTTGTATTAACAATTTCCGGGTACTCACATGTTTTACTCCATTATTTTGCGATCTTACTAAGGCAGTTCACAAACAAAGAAAATCACAAAGAAATCTTAGCCGCGAATGTCAATTAAGGGGTTATATGGATTATACGGTTAAAAAAAACCATTTGGCTTTTTAATTCTATAACATCTCTAGACTATTGTCTTTAATTCTCTAATTGCTACGTTTGTAAGAAGTTCTGCTGTCAACCCGGGAGTACCTTTTTTCCGAGAGCTTGCCGGATTTGACGTCGCAATGACCGAGTTTGGAATAATTTTCTTTGAAATTTCCACAAAACCTTTGTAATATATAGTATGTATTATATCTTTCGAATAATGATAAACAAAACCCATGTAAGCCTTAATAAATAAGCTTCATATCAATGTATTACTGTGGGTTTCTATTATTTTTGCAGCACAAAGTTGTAAGTAGAAACGAAGATATAAACTATATAAAATGATAAAAAATAAATGGCATTATCGCCAACAATTTTCCTTAACTGCTTTTGTCAATATATAATGCTTATGAAATACATATATATGATAGCATGAGACTCAGCTACTACTCGTTGCCAATCATGGTTATTAATCAAAGCAAATACTCGTTATCTGGAATTGAATCACATAATTAGTATGACAAATTGAACGCTTAAACTATTCAAACCGTTTTAGCTCGCTCATAATTCAATTGTATGATGTGAGCACTTTTATGAGCATTGTGACCGATGACTTATGGGAACTAATCATTGCTACGATTGTGGCAATGACTTGGCATTCGAAATGAAATATTCTGTGAGCAGAGTTAGTATCGAAAATATGCGTAGGAGTGAAGTAGATAGGGTTTTGAAGCTTCAGGGAGATAAAATATTCAATAAGAATGGAGGGGATTTATTCCAATATGATGTGTATTTGAAATTTTTGTAAGCTGGCTGGAAACTTCGTTCATAGCAGGAGCTATGCTCTCTATCTTTGCTTTTATATATAATGTTAGATTGCAAATGAAGCTCATATTTGAACTTGTCAGATCTAAAGGAGAAAATGCAGTGGTTGTTATCAAAAGAGGGGAAAGGCGCTCTTTCATCCGAAGTTGCTTTGTTTTTTTCAATGGAAACTAAAACAAATGTGTAAACTGACGTTGAGCAATGCCAAAAGCTTCGTTCGGATCGAGAAAGACCGATCAGAGCCGTTCGATATCAAACGAGGTTTCAGACAAGGCAACTCCCTATCGTGCGACTTCTTCAATCTACTGCTGGAGAAAATAATTCGAGTTGCAGATCTGGACGATGACAACATCTGATGAGTCGGTGTTACGGATTTTCGAGAGAAAGGTTTTTCAGAAGATTTATGGTTCTTTGCACATTGGCAACGGCGAATACCGCAATCGATGGAACGATGAGCTGTACGAGATATACATAGAACATAGTTCAGCGAATTAAGACACAGCGGCTACGCTGTCATGTCGTCCGAATGGATGAAAACACTTCAGTTCTGTTGGAAAGATCAGGTGAAGAAGGACCTGGCTACACTTGGAATATTCAATTGGCGCCAAACAGCGTAAACAGGTCTAAAGCGGTGCCAATAAAGAAGAAGAAAAGTTCGGTTTGATTCTACGTTCTCTTTGAGAGCTTGGCTGAAGTAGTTGCGTGGCCGAGGTTGTGAGTGCAAACTTTCTATAACATTGAACAGAAAAATTCCATTTCCGAACATTAGATAATAGACATATTAATTTTATATAGAATAGAAATCGAGCGGTATAACTAATCAACAACAAAATTACATTTAATAATGCTCCTAAAGACGTTCACTGTGAGAAGGCTGAAGTGATCTGAGCCCGAACCAACAAGCAACATATAATCATATAACAACACTAAAACATATGTAGGCACAATACCGCCAACACACACACACTACTACAACAGCAGCATACAACATTGCTTCCGTAGAATCGCATGTTGTTCTCATTTACTGTTACATTTATGGATTCTGTGGCATTGTGACAGCTTTAAGAATTATGATGATGCTTTCTGGACAAAGATCGTACGCTTCCCGTTTACTCACACACACACTAACACCAACAACGCCACAAAAGCGGCATACTAGTTGAAGCGCCGCTGGGGAGTGGCTGGGTCGCAGGTTCCTCGCCGCAGAGCGAAGGCTTGAGCCGCTTATGAACTGAGCTAGAATTTTAAGTAATACCGAAGCAACAACAATGCAAAAACACGCGAGCGCCAGTAAACCTCAGGGACTGTGCCAACGCGCAGTTGAGCGTTGTGGGCGCGCGTGTATCTACGCCAGCGTGTGTGTGCGCGCTAACGGGTGTGTGTTCGTGACTATGTTTGCAAACTGACTTTTGATTTACGTTTTGTCATTAATCCAGTGCAACATAACGGCGCGAGTTTTGTGTTGCACTCGCCAGCTTTGCCAGTTCTTAGCGTCCACATTTCATTTTGCCCGCATCGTGTGGCATGTTGCTATTAACTACTGTGTGCCACCGCTGCTGTTGTGCGCTTGCGGATACTGCCTACATTATTGCTGTGCTGTTCTCCTTATTGTTGTTGGTACTTACACGTGCTTGTTGTTGTTGCTGCGCAGGGCGCGCTCTGAAATAAACACACGAGTCGTTACCCATACATTTGCAGTTGTGTAGCAACGGTAATGTAACGTTACTTGCGCCGCATAGCAGGTATGTTGCATGCAACGCATACCTGCAACATAGCATTTGTGAAATGAAGTGCGCGCCGGGGCAACCAAGTGGATGCGCGCCAAGTTTTGCGTGCGCTGGTATGGGTGTGCTTGAAATGGAGCGCACACCGTTACGAACTGGCATTCTTGTGCCTGTAAGTGTATGTACATATATGAATGTGAGTTTGTGTAGGTGGATATGCTGCAACAAATATTTCTTGTTGTTGTGGATACTGCGAGTGCCATAGCGCATATTTTCAGTTCCATTGTGGGGAGTGCTGGCAGCTGCACTTCTGTTGGCAGCGCATATATTTACCTGTGTGTGTGTGTGTGTGTATGCCGTTGCAGGAAATTATGAATACACCTGCAAGCCGTGGCAATTTGAGTGCAGTTCACCCACTGTTGTTTTACTCCGAATGTATGTTTGCCGTTGTTAGTGTGTGTGTGTGTGCGTGTTTGTGTGCTCGTTTATTTGTGACTCGATCTTTGCACCAAGCCCGCATCCGCTCCACCCCCATTGATGCTCCAAGATTTACAACTGAAATTGCTCTGTCGGTTTAATTTTCCTGTTGGAATTTATGGTCGGTGGCTTAGTGGCGTTACGCCAGGTAAATACAAATTAAAAGTGCAGCCGAAAACCCGAGGCGCACACTCAACTGTACACAGCACGGCAGTGCATAGCGGAAGTGGCTACAAAGCCACACATAACTGTATTTATACATAGGCAATAAGTACTGCATATTAACGCATAAATTCAATACCCTCAACACACACACACACTCACGCATATTTTCTTTTCTGTCTTTACACGCTCACACTAATGCACTTAGCATTCGCATACTTTACTGCTGCGTTTATGTGTGTGCTTGGCGTATTATGCTTAAGCACTGCGAAAACTTGTTGGCGCTCAACCGCTCACCCCACATGCTCCGCAGCTGCCTGGCATTTAAAGCATTGTTCAATTTTTATGAGATTCCCAAGTTGTAATTACTTATTGCAGCGTGAAGTATGGGAGAACTTCGCCTGGTCAGTGGCAATGTAGTATTCATTCCTACATATACACTGATATACTTATACACATACATAAACACATACCCCCTTGTGCTTATAATAGTTAACTTACCTATTGGCGTGTAATTCACTTAAAGTGCTTAAATCAAGCTCATATTTAAGCGCTTGATGCGAACTTTACAAATAATTTAATGGTTTAGCTACGTGATGCAGCGGCTATCTACCGCTTCCGCTTATTAAAAGGATATATTGAGAGCTTTTTGTCTTTCCTTGTCTAATAAATAAATGGAAACGTAATCCATTGGGAGGCACACGCGACTGTGAAAAAAAATCCCAAGACACTCATGGGCACAATTTTATTTAAAACTGAAATGATTACATTTTTAAGTTGCTAAGGAGAGTATTATAGTTTTGTTCACATAACGGTTGTTTGTAAGTCCTAAAACTAAAAGAGTCAGATATAGGGTTATATATACCAAAGTGATCAGGGTGACAAGTAGAGTTGAAATCCGGATGTCTGTCTGTCCGTCCGTCCGTCTGTCCCTTCGTCTGTCCGTCCGTCCGTGCAAGCTGTAACTTGAGTCAAAATTGAGATATCATGATGAAACTTGGTACACGTATTTCTTGGCTCCATAAGAAGGTTAAGTTCGAAAATGGGAAAAATCGGCCAACTGCCACGCCCACAAAATGGCGAAAACTGAAAACATATAAAGTGTCATAACTAAGCCATAAATAAAGATATTAAAGTGAAATTTGACACAAAGGATCGCATTAGGGAGGGGCATATTTGGACGTAATTTTGTTGGAAAAGTGGGCGTGGCCCCGCCCCCTACTAAGTTTTTTGTACATATCTCAGAAACTACTATAGCTATGTCAACCAAACTCTATAGTATCATTTCCTTCAGGCATTTCCATATACATTTCAAAAATGGAAGAAATCGGATAATAACCACGCCCACCTCCCATACAAAGGTTATGTTGAAAATCACTAAAAGTGCGATAACCGACTAACAAAAAGCGTCAGAAACACTAAATTTTACGGAAGAAATGGCAGAAGGAAGCTACACCCAGGCTTTTTTTTTAATTGAAAATGGGCGTGGCGTCGCCCATTTATGGACCAAAAACCATATCTCAGGAACTACTCTACCGATTTCAATGAAATTCGGTATATAATATTTCCTTAACACCCTGATGACATGTACGAAATATGGGTGAAATCGGTTCACAACCACGCCTTCTTCCAATATAACACTATTTTGAATTCCAACTGATTCCTTCTCTGTATAATATACATATACATTAGGAACCAATGATGATAGCGGAATAAAGCTTTACACAAATACGGTATTTGAAAAATATGTAAATGACGGATAATGAAATCTCGATTATCACTTTATCATGCGAGAGTATAAAATGTTCTGTGACACCTGAACTTTGCCCTTCCTTACTTGTTTTATTACTTATTTTTTTTTAAATTACATATTTATGTGTATATTTCGATGCTATTGTAGATATCCGTCTTTAGGAAAATCCAGAGTTAACCGAAATTGTCATAACCTTATGTATGTATACATAGACTCAATCAAGGCGTTTGAAAGAGCTTTTGGATTTTTTTCAGTCAAATTAATTATTCTCTTTAAATACAATATTTTAAATAGGGATGTTACTTTAACGACTTGCAGTGCCTAGTTTATGCCTAAAATTTATCTGAAAAAGCATATTTGAGATTTATTAAGAACTGGAGGACCCGTCCACGCTTCACTGTGGTTGATACATAGATAATACTACTACTACCATCTATATGATTTCTATTAGTTGCATTATAACTATTAGTTAGTGAGATATAGCATGAAGCAACTTGTAGTTAGTTTACAAAAAATGGAGCATCGCTTTTTGGGGAAAAAACCGTTGGATTTGGGCTCAAGGAAATCCACCGATGAAAAGATATTTGCTAAGTTGGAAACAGGCGAAATGAGCACCGCAAGTGCAAAGTGGGTGCCTCGCAAATTCATAATCCAACAAAAACAGCGAACAACTGATTCTGAGAACAGTTTGAGTGCTCTTTAATCGGAATAAAACCCAATTTTTGAGTCGGTGTGTGAAAATAGAAATATAGCTCCATCATTTCCCTCTGAAGTCCAATCGACAGTCATTTTAGAGGACTGCACATTATGAACCGGTTCTCTGGAAACGTCTTTTGGGATGCACGTGGTATAATACATACTCAACGACTGGTTACTGAGCCAGTTATAATCTATTTCACTGCGTATTTGGTTGCAGTTTTTTTCTACTATTCCAAATACTTAGTAATTACATTGTTTTTGAGAAAGAATCTGTTTAAAACTGTACGCATATATTCAAATGATTCCTACAAACATGAATTTTGAACAAAACCTTATGTTTTGAAATATAATTTTTGTATTCATGAGTTGTACTAAATTTTGACACAAAGAGATAAAAAGGTATCCTATGTCCTTACCCAGGTTCTAAGCTACCTCCCTACCACTTTTCAGCCAAATCGGCTCAGCCGTTCTTGAGTTATAAATGATTAACTAACACGGCTTTCTTTTATGTATATATATAGATATGCTGAAGATAATAGAACTCAAGCCTTCGATACAGTACACGTAAGAGAGAGCTTTATACATAATTTAGAATCAGTAATGCGAATGCTAATCCTAAGCCAGCTGGACTGAAATTGAAAGCATTTTGAGAGCTTTTTGAAGCATAATTTTTCAACTTGGTTCATTTTCCTTGATATGTACAGAACTTTTGAAGAGGGTGGCACTGGTATGCGTACTTTCGCAACGCATGAACAGCTCTCGTCTAATTTTCAAATCTATATCATGTTCCGTTTCTTTTATATCATAAGAGCACCGAATCTTCTGAAAAAGATTATTCGTGGACACAAAATATGAAAGTAATAAATAAGGAAGGGCTAAGTGCGGGAACATTTAATACTCTTGCAATAATCAAAGCCAGGGCAATATTTTAAGGTACTTTAATATCTAAAACCATACCATATCATATAGATTAAAGTCAGCCGGATTTTCAAAAATCTTGATATTAGTTATATAGGCCAAGTTTTCGCTCAAATTTATCTATTTTAGGCACAAAGATACATTGTTATGAGTAAAACACGATCTCTTATTTTCAATGGGTTAATTCACATATTGGTCGATATATGCTTTGTACCGCATGCCGCACCGTCAGCCGGAAGTTCGAAAATCTTTATATTATGTCCGATTTTATATTAGGTGCGATTCAACCCATTTTTGACATACAGACAAATCATTATAAGAGAAGGATTATCCTTTAATTTAATTTCAGTTATATATTTCACACACAGACCGACATTTTCGGTCAGAAGTCAACTATAGGTACCGGGGTATAAATAGAGGGACTTGAACAGTTTTTATTAGATTTGAAAAATTTTTGATCACAAGGTGTCTTTAGCAAAGTTCGTGCAAAGTTTTATCCCGTTATATTCATTGCTTATTGATTTGTGTACAGGAAACTAAACAAATCAAGTAGAATTTAAAATTGTGTTACATATATGGGAATTAGGCTTGGTGTTGTCCATTTCCACAATTTGATATAAGAATGTAAGAAGAATGCCTCGTACTAAATTTTGCCACAATCGGTCAGTCGAGTCAAGAGATATGGGATTTCACCAGAAAGTGGGCGGTGCCATGCCTATCGTCCAATTTTCGCCCCAACTCCCACAAAGCTCTCTCATGTCATCTCGGTGGTAAAATTTAATGTCTCTGGCATATTTAGTTATTGATTTATCGCGCTTTTAGTTGTTTGTAACAGTACAGTTATATGATGAGTGAGCGGGTTATCCCCCGATTTCATCTACTTTCAAACTGTCGTTAGAAATTCTTATAAGATTTGCACTCAGCAAATTTGGCTGTTGTAGCTTAAGTGGTTTACGAGATATGTGCACTAAACTTGTTAGAGGGCGGGGCCGTGCCCACTTTTTCAACAAAATTTTCCCACAGGTGCCCCTTGCTACTGCAATCTGTACCAAATTTAAGCTTTATATATATATAGTATATATTATATGCTTAGTTATGGTACTTTATATGTTTTCGGTTAATGGCGATTTTTGGGCGTGGCAGTGGTCCGATTACGCCCATCTACGAAGTGGAAACAGATATCTAAATTTTTACTCAAGTTAGGGCTTGCCTCGGACGGACGGTCAGATAGACAAGATTTCAAGTTCTCTCGTCATCCTGATCATTTATATAGTATATATGTATATAACCTTATATAATGTGTATATAGTATAACTCGTTTAGTTTTAGGTGATACGTACAACCGTTAGGTGAAGAAAACTATAATACTCTGTAGCAACTGGTTGCAAGAGTTTAAAGATAAACCCAACACACATTTTATAGAAAGTTAACTGTTATCAAAAAATAAGAAAAAATGTTAACTCGACTGCACGGGACTATTTATAACGGTTGATCGCGCTTCGCTCAATTTATGGTCAACATAATCGGCCTACTGAGTATACCATTCGGAACACCATCACTCATCTTGAGATACAGCATTCGAGAGCAACCTTAAGATATTCAAGAGCTGCTATTCCAGCACGAAAAAACAACGGTTTGGCGTATTTAGTGGGCCGGTGTAGTCATGAGTTCACATTTCTTCAAAAATGATGCCGGTGAGGACCTTTAAAAATACAGAACCATTACCTAAATATCAAAAATGGTGTCTATTAGAGTAAATTGTTCAACATTTAGCAATTCATAATTTTAATCATTGATTTGTTCAACGAAAGTGCTTAAAAACAACAACAGTTGAAGCATAATCCTTTCTAGAAAGTTTTAAAGCCCTTCGCTGGTCCATTTAATCAACCTTCAGTGCTTTGTATACCTATAACCCCTTTAATACCTTTAAAATTAGCACAGCGTTGAACCTTGAGTTCATCTCACTGAAGAAGAATTGGTGTCAGCATTAGGAAAGTGCATTAAAGGTGTCAAAAGCTGTAAACAAAAAAGTGCAGAAAGTTTCCAAAGAAAAAAGAAAATAATTTCAAAACAAGAGAAAGTACAGCCATGTAAAGCGAAACAGCGTTTAGGAGCAGCGAAGAATGCAAACTTTTGACCAGCAGCGAGAAAATCACATTAGCCCCAGATTTTCCACAGCAACGTGCAGGAGATAAAGACGTAGAGTAAAAATCGCAGAGGCAGATATTTACGAGATGCGCCATTATTTGTTGTAAAAAAAAACAAAGAAGGATAAATAAAGCAAAACTCGGTAAGGTAGCACATTGTTCAGATTGAGTCGGAGTTTCCGTGTTAAATAATTTTGCTGGTGATGTATTTAGAAATGTAATAATGGTTTCTAATCAGAAAGTTAATGGCTACATGAATACTTAATTTAGAAAGAAATTGAGTACAATTTTTATGCAAAGGCGTTTTATGTTTATTTAGTCGTAAGTAGCTTGAATTAGCCCTTAATTAGAAACTCAGAATATTTGGTATTCGTTGTTTCGATTGAAATCTTAATTGACTCCATTAGCTACACAAGTTTCTTTTGTATAATGTTTTTACGATTTAAAAAGTGTTAATTGATCTCAGTTATATGGTAAATTAACCAATAAATTACGCAGTAAAAATTTAATTGGATCTAAGACGAGTTTCGAGAAAATCCTTTACAAAATTATTTTAATGCCAATAAATTGATTTCAAAACTCAGTTACGATTGAGTCAATTGAAAACCTAATTTTTAATTTTTATTGAATCAATTAAGCCGATTTTTGTAAGTGCTGTTAAGACTAACTCAATTGAAAGCCACTCAATTAGGAATATTACCGAATACTCAATCAAGATTAATTAAATTGAGTCTTTTCCTCGAACAATGGACTTGATTACCAAAAGTCAACTAAAAAGCATGATTAATACAATTTATGATACTATTTGTAAGGTCTTTTAAAACTGACTCAATTTTAAAATTAATTTATAAAATGTAGACTTATTTTTCTAAGTTTATTTAGGACTAAATCCATTTACTCAATTAGGAATGTTATTTGAACACTCGTTTAAGATTACTTTAATTATGTTTTACTTTGTAACAAAGTCCAACAATATTAACAAGTTCTATTAAGATTGACTCAATTAAAAACTTAATGTACTCAATTAATAATAAGGTTACTTTAATTAAAGTTTATTCCAGACTTGCTTACCAAAACGTAAGTAGAGACATAATTGACTCAATTTAGATCGATATTTGTAAGTTCAATTGCGATAAACTCCATTAGAATATTAATTGATTCAATTTAGGCTGATATTTGCAAATAGAATTAATAGTAACTCGTTTATAATCTTAATATACTAAATGAGGAGTATTATTTGAGCACTCAGTTAAGATGAATTTAATTTAGTTTTACTCTTTAACAAAGGATTTGCCTACCAAAAGTTAAATAAACCCCTAATTGACTCAATTTGGACCGACTTTAAAAAGTTAAATTGAGATAAACTCAATTAAAGTATTAATTGACTCTATTTATACCGATATTTGTAAATTCAATTAAGTAAATGTCAATTTAAAACTCAATTTAATCAATTAACTCAATTAAGAATTGTATTTGTATATTCAATTGTTCAAATTAAACTATGTATAAAACGAAGGAGTTTCTTACCAAAACTTTTCAGAAACACAACGCCAAAGTACCCAAATAGAAGAGACAATGTGTGGACACAGCGCAATATGGGGCAAAAACTCTTATGCAAATGCATGGAAGCGACATCCAATGCAAAGCTGAGCTGGCCTCACAGAAAAATGCGCCAGAACATGCTGCCGCTGTCTGCTGCTGCCCGCTGCCTGACAGCCTTTTATCCGTAGCAGATAAGTGATCGCTGACCCCCCACATCCGCAAGGTGCATACCATTTGCATAACCTTAAGCGGCACAGACACAGCGACAAACACAGCTGTCGGGCGGCTAAGCGGCTGAGTGGCTGCGAGTGTCGTGCGCGTCGACGCCGGAAAGCGAAATCTGTGACACGACAAAGATTATGTTTGCCCTAATTTCGTTGAATGCGCTTTTCTTGCCGCTCAAAGCTGCTGCTGCTGCTGCTTGGCATTTTTCTTGAAATTCTCGCTGCTTTTGTTGTTTAGATTCGCATCTTGTGAAATTTGTTTTACTTTGTTTGTTGTAACTATTTTTCCTTGTGTTTTTTGTTTAAGTTTTTTGTTTTTTGTTTGTAATTTCTACGCTTACTCGCTATTTGTGCGGGAATTTCTTTGCTTTTCCTGCATTGCACTCTCGACATTAAATTCAATTCACTTGCCTCTTGCTTTGGATATTAGACCAACTGGCGTTTTCTTCCACCGTTTTTCTAGTTGTCGCTTATAAATACGCATACATACACATATGTAATATACAGTTAGGGTTGGGATGCAAACGGTAAACGGAAATCCGCTTTGGTTCGCCAGGGTTGCAATTGGAGCAAGGATGGCCGCAAATTTGACGTGGAAGCTCATATGCCTGTATATTGTATGTGCGAGTGTGTGCTTTGCTTGGCTGGTGTTTTAAGAGAATAATAACAGTTATAACAATAACGGTTCAGACAAGTAGCGGTAAGTATGCTTACCTAAACACATATTTCTCTGTGTGCTGCTTCATGCTGCAGTGCGTGCTCAGCAGGTTGAAGGTGAATACTAGAAGAAGGTCGCCGTCGCATGCATTTCTTACACACACACACACACTCGTATGCTGGCGCACGCAAGCACATGCTGGGTAATCTTCACATTACAGTGTAGCAGTTAGTTCCTCTCTTTAACCGCCACGCATAGTGAAGAAAGCGCTTTTTTGCCTCCAACATTTGCCACACACACGCACAGCAATTTCTACTTTCGCCTTTTATTGCAACAGCTCTTCGGGTAAGCGCCTCCAGCACTGCCATGCAGCGTATTAAGTTCTCTGCTTCACTTGATATTTCTCCGTTTTAGTAAACAATTTTAATAATAGTCTCAATGGCTTTTAAATTGTTGGTTACATTTTAAAATGTATAAACACACCTTTGGTTTCAAGAAAAATGTGTGTGTGCCTTTGTGTGTATGTGTGTGTGAAAGGTTAAATGCGCTGCTTGGTACTGCCAGTTGAAAGAAACGATTGGGCGTATGCGTGAACACAGCAGGATGCACGCGATGAGCAGCACATTTAACCGATTACAACACGAACACACATACACAAGTATGTACATATATACTTATATATTTACTTATATTCACTTCGTATGTACAGCAGGAAGTGCTGAAAGTACAAGGAAAAGTGTTTAGGAAATTGGAAGGTATTTGCAGGTGTTCAAGGTTATGATCTTCTCTGAAAGTGTTATTATTGAACGGTATAATTTTAGCTGAACTTAAAAGAAAATTTGTATGCTAATGCGCGCAAGGAACGCAAAAGCAATGAAGGTGGACATATGGTCTAGTGTTGGTTTAAAGTATTCAATATATATTGGTCTAGTGGAAAACACAACATTTTATAGTGAAGTAGGAAGCAATTACTAAATAGAAAACACTCACTTGAAACAGACGATTTTATGCCTTTTACTAAGAGTTCGATCAAAAACAATTATATTTCTCTGAATTTTCTTTTAATATTATTTATTTGCTTTAAATATTATTCTTAATCCAAAAACTTTATTTTTAAAGCAGTACACTTATATTAAAGTTTATACTACAAACATATATTTATAGAATTCCATTGAAATATGTGCCTAATTGGAGGCAAACTTTTTTTTAACTAAAATTTAAATGTTGCCTACATTTAGGAGAAATTGCATATAGCTCAAAACATAGTGTGCAAAGTAGACTAAAAACGTGCATATAACAATTTTGAATGTTTTGGAAAGGACATGGTGACATTAGAAAATAGATTGCACTATATTGGGTTGCTAAAGAGAAGTGGGACACTTCTCCAGACTACTGAATGGCAGTGAAAGCATAACACCATGAGGTGGTGAGTCCGACTCCCCAATCGAAGACGATCGAGCAGACGTTTCATTGCCAGACCATGAAGAAGTTCTAATTGCAATTACCCCTCTGAAGAGCAAAAAAGTGGCGGTTTCTGATGGTTTGCTGGCCGAGCTATTCAAACACAGCGGCGAAGAACTGATAAGGAGCATGCATCAACTTCTTTATAGACTATGGTCGGTTGAAAGCACATGCTCTGCCTAATCGACAAAAGGGGAGACTCCACAATCTTAGTCAACTATCGTCGAATAAGCCTCTTTAACTTCGCATATAAGGTTCTGTCGAGCGTATCGTGTAAAATATGAAAGCTCACCGTCAGCAAACTGATTGGACCTTATCAGTGTGGCTTTAGATCTGGAAAATCAACAACTGACCAGATATTCACCATGCGCCAAGTCTTCGAAAAGATCCGTGAACAGAGGATCGTCACACATCACCTCTTCGTCAATTATAAAGACGTCTACGACGGCATGAAGAGGAACTGCATCTATGCCGCTATGTTGTGCAGCACCAAAAGCTCCATCAGGATCAGTAAGGACCCGATATTGATATCATTGACCTCAACAACCGCGTCGTTAGTTTTACTTTCTCCGGACTGAATAAGAAAGCGAAATGTATGAGTCTGGTTGTGCACGAGAGCAAGACGAATATCTCTTGTTATCAAACAAACAATCGTCGCATTCGCGACTTGGCTTGAAAGTCACTGTTGACAGTCACAACTTTTAAGTCGTAAATAATTTCGTAAATCTTGGAACCAAAATCATGACCAAAAACAATATCAACCTTGAAATTTTGCCAACAGCTGCTACATACTTTGGACTGAGTAGGCTATTGAAAAGTAAAGTGATCGGTAACGTGCAGATTATTGTCGGGTCTTTTTCGAGATGATCACTACATGCAAGCCTACCTCGGTCAGCTGGCCAACATCTAATAAGGCGCTTGAAGCAAATTAAGCTCCAAAGATGCACGCGGTCAACGAACATGAGAGTATCACAAATGAAAATCTGATTTGGTCACCGTTGAAGAAGTTTTTAATAAGCAAAATTACAAAATCTCCACCAAAGCTGTTAAATGGATCTTCCAGCAAGATTCTGTTCCAGCTCATCAGACAAAAACCAACCAGCAGTGGCTTAAAATCAATACTCCTAGTTACACAGCTGCAGACGATTAGCCGGCTGAAAGTCCAGATTTTAGTCCAGTCGACTATGGTTTGTGATCAGAGTTGGAGAACATGGCCTGTTGAATACCCCACAGATAACTGGAGAGTCTCAAAAATATTACGTTCGAGTAGCGTCGTCAATATTAATAGAAACTGTGCATGCTGCTATTGTTCAATGACTGAATCATTTGAGGGCAAGATTTGTGAGAGCAAAAGCTAAATTAAATTAGCTTTAATAAATAATTAATTAGCTTAAATTAAATTGAACGTGTAACAGAACTTTTGGCAGGGCTAAGAATAACACTTCTTATTGATGTAAATCTATGTACACACATAGTACATATAAAGTAAAATTTTAAGCCTAAGCCTGACTGTCTAAATTGTATGTTCAAATATTTAAAATAAACAATTTCCTGAAGTAATTAAATAAATTTTCATTAGGAATCAATAATTTAATTCTTCGAACAATTAACGACGTTTTTTTCAAAATTAAAATGAAAAGAAATAGTGTTGGACTATAACCGAGGTTCAATTTTCATGGAAAAACGCATATCTAGCATATGCACAAACCTACAGCCACGCACAAAAAACGCTTCAAAAGCGATCTGCCACATCATAAATATTCCCCTAGCTCTTCGCAGCAATCGGCGCTGTTCATAAAAAATTATTCCGTGGATTTTTTTGCAGCGCGGGCGATAAACGAAGGGGATGCGCATGACAATACTTATACATACTCAAATGTATGCTTGAATGTATATATGTGTGTGCTGCTCATACCAGTATGGCAACGGATGTGCCGTCAATGCCAACAAAAGCATTACAAAATCGAGAATGGCGTGTAATTTTAAATTTCAGTGTAATATTTTGTGCTTACAAACGCCGTGACGAGCAACACCAGCGAGGAAGCTTCCTAGTATGCACACATATTAGAAATGCCATGCTAGAGGTGCCAAGAAAAATTTCGCAAACCTACAAATTTGCTTACAAATGTGAGAATTATTATTTTGTTAGCATTTCTAATAAAAGCGCTTAGTATTTTACAGCTACTTGCCTTATTATTGTTGGATTTCTAAGTATTATTGGAGCACTTGGAAATCTTTACTTTCGCTTACAGCGACACAAGAAGGATCGCACTGAGTTTGCCAATAAGTAAAGTTTTTAGTGCAAAGAATGGCATAACGTCATTTATAGTGACGAAAAAAAGTTCAGTCTAGATGGCCCTGATAGTTGCAAAAGATATTGTAGAGATATACGCCAGGATCGGCGATGCTGTTATAAGCGAGGGTTGAGCGGTGGAAGTGTGTTGGTGTGGGCTGCGTTCTGCTATAGGCGAAAGTGCTATAAGCTATGTGCTATATCTCCACCCTAATGAATGTTTAAATGTGTGTCGGTCTCCTAGAGAGTGAGTTAATTGAGTTTGGTGGCAATTTGTATGGCGACGACAGGACTTTTCAGAAGTACAATGCATCAATACAATCAGCTCTGGTCACCAAATAGTTGTTTACAGAATGCAAAATACCTGTATTGGACTGGTTTGCCTTAAGTCCGGAACTGAATCCGATTGAGAACCTTTGGGGTATCCTGTCTGCCAAAGTGTTCAAGAACGGTAGACAGTATGAGCCAGCAAGGAACCTTAAAAAGGCAATAGACCAATAATGGGCCAATACTGATACAGTCCACCTTAAATCCTTGTTGGATACCTTGCCTTCCCTACTTAACTCCGTAGTACTGAATAAAGATAACAATATACATATTTGTACATAACCATTAATCATATTCAAAAAAGAAGTATTTTTTGCTTCAATGAAGCTTAAAATCTCACCTTTCCAACACTATATGATGACACAATGTGACTCGTAGGACTGGAGTTATACGACTGCAACGACATTTCTTGACAAAATACGAAAAGACTTTTTGGACTACCCAATATATTTGTAATCAAAAAAACACAAGATGCACATATAATTCTTTGTATGAGGTATTAAATTGTTTTTCCTTCGCCTCTAAACTTAGGAAATGCGAAGTTACGTTGTTTTGCATTTTAGGTGACGATGTACAATAAACAATATATACAAACCATACTTTTTATTTTTTTTATTTACGTTTGTCTATTTGTAAACAATTTTATGCAGCACATTTTAAACGCTTCGATAAAAAGCATATTATTTTCCCGAATGTCATTTAAAGCGTAATAAATCGCTTATAGCTAACGGAATGTTACAATTGATGAAGCGCGTTGGCGAAAAATGCATTCAAATACCGGAAATATAAAAATAACGCCAAGATATTGATGGCATGCTGATGGACTTTCGAATCGGTGTATGAAATGGTGATAATATAAAAGAAATAATATAAATAAATAAAGAAAATAAATAATAACAAAAAAGGGTAGAAAAAGCAAAAAACGAAAAATTAATAATAAATAAATATAACATTAACGAAAGTACTATATTATTAACAAGTAAGGAAGGGCTAAGTTCGGGTGTCACCGAACATTTTATACTCTCCCCCTCGCCACGCCACGCACATTTTCAATTTTTAGAAAAAGCCTGGGTGCAGCTTCCTTCTGCCATTTCTTCCGTAAAATTTAGTGTTTCTGGCGTTTTTTGTTAGTCGGTTAGCGCACTTTTAGTGATTTTCAACGTAACCTTTGTATGGGAGGTGGGCGTGGTTAATATCCGATTTCTTCCATTTTTGAACTGTATATTGAAATGCCTGAAAGAAACGACTCTGTAGAATTTGGTTGACATAACTTTAGTAGTTTCCGAGATATGTACAACAAACTTAGTAGGGGGCGGGGTCACGCCCACTTTTCCAAAAAAAATTACGTCCAAATATGCCCCTCCCTAATACGATCCTTTTTCGACAGATCGCTCATGAGTCGTGTCAAGCTGTGATACTATTTTTGTTTAAGGAAAGAGTTACGTCTGAGCAACGTTTACAAATCGATCAACTTTATTACGAAAATTCACATTCTGTGAAGAATGTGTTTCGCGCGTTTCCCTCAACTTATGGTCAACATAATTGGCCTACTCAGCATACTGTGCGCAACACCATTTCCCATCTTGAGACCCAGCATTCATTATTGGATAATATTCGACCAAACAGACTACATACAGCACACAGTGAAGATAATATAGCAGCCGTAGTTGAGAGTGTACACGAAGGCCGTGGAGAGTCGATACGGCGGCGTTCTCAACAACTCGGACTGACGTATGGAACGACTTGGCACATTTTACGTGGAAATCTTAAATTGCAAGCATACAAAGTACAGCTTTTGCAAGAACTGATGCCGCTCGACCATCGCTTTGCTCTATGGCTCTATTGAGAAGTTCCAAGAACGACGCGGAGCAACGTGAAGAGATGCAAGAGCTGTCATTTCATCCAGAAAAAACGGCATATTTCTTCAAAAATGATGTCGGTAAGAACGTAACCGTCAATGGTGACCGTTATCGGGCCAAGGTAACCGATTATTTGATGCATGAAATTGAAGCTCGTGATCTCGGCGACATTTGGTTTCAAAAAGACTCATTGCATTAATCAATGGATTTATTGAGTGAACTCTTCGGTGAGCAAATAATTTCACGTTTTGGGCCAGTCGATTGGCCACCAAGATCATGTGATATCATATCGCTAGACTCTTTCCTTTGGGGATATGTTAAGTCTAAAGTCTATGCGGACAATCCTGCTTCGATTCAGGTCTTGGAGCAAAACATCTAGCATGTTATTTGCGAGTTACCAGTCGAAATGCTCGAACGAGTCTTCTAAAATTGGTCTCAATGGATGTACAATCTGAGACGTAGTCGCGACCAATATTTGGAAGAGATAATTTTCAAAAAATAAAAGCCCAAGAAAGTTCTGTCGAATGATAATAAAAGATAGGTAACTTCGAAATGGATCACCCTTTATATTATAAATGATCAGTATGACGAACTGAGTCGATTTAATCATTTACATCTGTCTGCCCTTTTCTTCGTCTGTCAGTGTATGAGAGAAATATTGATTAGTCTTTGAGATATCTATCTAAAATTTGGCATTCCGTTGAAAAACTCTGTTAATTGTCGGAACCGCTGATATCGGACCACTGTAGTATATCAAGTTTTAACAACTTTTTTATTTGAGACGATATCTCCACGAAATTTAGTGTCGATTATTGTCCAAGGCAAGGATGCAAGCTCCGATTAAATTATGCAGATCAGATCACTATGTCTTCTTTGACAACTTTTTATGTTGTGAAAGATATTCTAGCTTCTGTAACCCAAGTTCGAATTGTTTTTTGTATTGTTTATTCTTGAACAAATTACAGAGCACTTGATCTTCTTTAAATATTTGACGTTTTTCAAAAGGGATGTAACATTTTTCGCGTATGTGTTTACCTGAGTATCAAATAACAGATTTTTTATTTGTTGTTGAGCAAGCTTTTCAGATAACAATATGACTCATTGAGGCCTCATCAATTCTACAGAAAACTGTGAATTTTAAAAATATTTTGAAAAGAGCCCATAAAATTCTACTTGCATCAATATTTTTGCCCATAGCAATATCACAGGATTTTAACAAGTAAGGAAGGGCTTAGTTCGTATGCAACCGAACTCTTGCAACTTGCAGTAATCAAAACCAAGGAAATACCTTCCTAGACAATGGTAATTCTGTGTGTCACAAATGGGTTAAATGGGGTCAATACTTCTCTGTGCCCCCAGGGCACCTGCAACTTGCCATGAAATTTTCTTTTAGAAAAATAGAAAATTATAAACGAAATTTCTGAAGAAATGGGAAATAGATACTATATTCATCTATAGTATTTACTCTCTTTACACAAATATTTTCCAGCTGAAACTCCAAGCACGTACATCACACCAAAACGCCGACTTGCCATCACCGCGCAAAGTTTCAATTGCCTTAAGCGCCACGTAGCCTACAAAGGCGTCAATAAATGTTAAGCGCAGTTTGCAGGCGGAAGGCTAGTAAAAGTTATTGAAAAAAGCGAGAATCGAAAAAAAGTAAATGAAAGAAGTGTTAAAGAAATATAAATAGGAAATTAGTGAAAATATAAAAGTTAAAGAGAAGCAGGAAATGCGCTTTATTAGCGAAAAGGGCGCAAGTGCAAAATATAAAATGATTGTAACCTTGGGTGAAGTTATATTAAACTTGCTGAGCAGACCCGCACACACACCCATATATGTATCTTTCAGAGCAAAGAGCACGAAATTCTGGCGTGATTCTGATTTTATATTTTATAATCTATTTTTAAATTTTGTTTTTGGTTCGGGATTTCAGCGTAGTTTTGTGTTGATTGCTTGGTCTAAGAAAGTTTCAGTGCCAAACTTCAACACACTCGTGGCGTCATGAGCACTCTACCAGCAAGCGTATATAATTTATGTATATGTGCGTGTGTGTGTGTCGCGCACACGAAAAGTAATTAGCCAGCACTGAAGTTGTGGTCCTCTGCGGGTATATATGCAGGTCTGGTTACTTTTGTGTGTATGTATGTGTGTATATAAGTATGTATGTGCATCTATTTGTGGGTAAGTGTGTATTTTACTCTGCGTTGGCGCTATTTGCCAACTTTTACATCGGATGTGTTCTATGTTAGCCGCAAGGGTGCAGGAAAAAAGTCAAAAGTTATTGGGCGCTTAGCAAAAGTTTTAGGTGCTTATGGCTTTCTAATGACTTATTTCTAATTTTTGTGCTTTAAACTGAACGGGTTGAATTTGGGAAAGTGTGCGGCAATATATGAGCTTAAATATTTTTGTTGTAAATAATACTTTAGTGATTTTTTTAGGAATTTTTTCTGTTGCACAAGAGTGCTTAAACGTGGCATGTGGCCTTTAAAACCTTACGTTTTCGGTATAAAGTATTGAAATTTATACTCTTTATATTCAAATTGTTGAAGATAAAAAAAAATATTTTGAAATATACTAAAAATTATATTATAACTATTACATAATAATTTCTAATATATTAATATTTTTTTAAATAGTAATAAAAAGATGTTGTAAAAAAATTACATTCGATTTAAGAAAATGGCAAAATATATATTAATAATTTTTATTAAAATTAAAAAAAAATATTTATTAAAAAAATCTTTTTGAAACCGTTAAAAACTATTTAGATGTACATATATATTATTTATATACATATATAACTATTTGCACCTAGTGTTTTTCTACATTTATATTGCTTTCATCTGCAAAACTTTTTTTTAATTTTTTCGAAAATGTCTTAAATTTATTAACATTTAAAAATTTTAATATATTTTTTTTATATATTTTAACCATTAAAAAAATATATTCTTTATTATTAAAAAAAATTAGAATAAAAATAAAATATTTTGTTAAAAAAATATTAGAAATGGTTAAAATAAATATTTTCAAAAATTTTAAATATTTCAATATTTCTTAAATTTAATTTAAATACTATAATATGAAAACCTAATTTTTAGAGAACTCTTGGTTTTGAATTTTGTTTTTTTTTTTACATACTTAGATATATATTTCCTTTTCTTTAGAACTTTTAATTAAAAAGAATAAAAATGCTTAAAAAAATATAAAAAAAAAAATTAATTTTTATAATGTTAATAATAAAAACTTTTATTTTTTTTAACCAAATTTCTGGAACTACAAATGTAAAACGAATTAAATGAACTCTACCTTGTAAGGTTTTTTGAAACATATTTTGTTTTTTGTTTTGAACTTTTGTACAGGTTTTTGAAAATGTATAGTTCTAAAAATTAATTTAGTTTTCTAAAGAAAAATTATTATAATTTACATAAATTTACTATTAAAACCAAAAATTTTAAAAGTAAATTTTTTTTTTTGTTAATTCTATATTTTTTCTTCACAAAGTTCTTAAAGCAGTAAACTAATATTTATAAAATTTATTATTAAAAAAATTTTAGTTATGATTTTTTAAACATGCTTATATATTTTTTTAATTAACAATTTTTATTAAGACATATTTAAAACATTTTAAAACTTCAAATTTATAAAAGCTATTTTATTATTAAAATATTTTTTTATATTAAATTTTAAAAATATTAAATATTTTGATACATTAAATTTATAAATAATAAATTATTTTTTAATACTAAAATTGTTATTAAATTTTTTTTTGTTATATTTTTTATCAAACAAAATTTTATATTAAATATTAAATTTTTTTAATATTAATTTTTTTTTTCAATTAGTATTAAATTTTAGAAATATTAAGTTATTTTATTTTAATTTTTTTTTTTAAATAATAAAAAAATTTATATTTTTCTAAACTAAATTTTTTGAAACTTTGAAAATATTTTGAAAAGAACTTTAAGTTTTGAAGTTGTTATTTTTTTGCATACATACGTATCTATTGTTTCAAAATTTTTTTTTTAATTGCTAAATATTTTGAAGTGTGACGAGAAACATAAAGTATATCATTATAATATGTGTAAACATTTTTTATTATAAAACTTGTTTGTAAATAAAATTATTAATTTCTTATTAAGAACACCATAAGAGTTGCCTACAATAACTAAAAAATTATCTCAAAATCACGCTTAGTATCCGCAGCAATCAATTGTACTTCAACAGGTACATATAAGTGTGAATCTGTACGTTTCATAAATTTAACGGCATATGCAAGCGTAAGGCCTATCTAACAACTTAGCATACGAGATTGGTTACTAAGGGGTTTTGCCTAAGACATTGCGTTGAGCATTAACTGTGTGTTGGCGCGCTCACCCTAGCTTGACCCAAAAACACTTAACTACAGCTGAACTATACTCTCACACACGCACACGTTCGAACAAATGCATTAATGAGTGCGTGTATGTGTGTGTGTATGTCGTGAGTAAGGCAAAAAAAAGTTCTCAAAGCAATTATGCAACGTACAACGGCCAAGATTTACCTACTTCTGCCAGTAACACCCTAGTAACTGTGTATGTGTTCGAGCCGTGCTGCCATCACGCATACGCACCGTGGCACCAACACCATCTTTGGCACGCTGTTAATGACAGTTTTATTACGATGCTGACCGAAAGTGGTAGCTGCTGGGTGGCAAACACGGAACGTGCTAAGTGCACACACACACACACACACACTACTACGGAAATAAGCGAAATTGCAAATATCTAGATATGTTCTGCTTGTGTGGTTGCAAGTGATGCTGCTGAGTAGCAGAGTTGCTGCTAAGTGAAAGTGTCGAAGTGTGAGTGCGAGTGCATATATGTATGCCTAGGCGTGTGTGCTTGTGTGTGTGTGGTTACACCTGCATATGCTCAACGAATCGTGTTTGCGAATTTCAATGCGAAATGAAAGACTAAAGAGCCTCAAAGTAAGCCTGTAAATGTGTCTTTCAATATGTGCTGCGCGTGTATGTGTTTGCGCATCAACATTTGCTTGGTCGAGTCTAGGTAAATGATTGAGCGAGGCATGTCGTCGCAATGCGTGTGCCATTGGCAGATTGGCAAATCATCGGCAAGTAAGATTAAAGCTTTCAATTGCCTAAGAGGCTAGCACAGGCCTCTGCATGCATTGCCGTGCAAATGCTGAGGTGTAAACAAAGCACACACACAGGCGCGCACGCATATCGACACATATTAGACCGTGTCGTCGCTTGAGAATGGGGCCTTTGTTTCGCAAAATCAATGTATCGGCAGTCACAGCAATATTTCCATTTTCGATTTCTTGTTTGTGTGTTTGAAGGTGAACGCAGTAATATGCCATAGTGTTGGTTCTGGGAATTTTGTGTTGTGTAAGGCGTCGAAGAATAGCAAATTCCATTTCCTTCTGCGGATTCGTTTCGGATAGCGTATTGCATATGAGTTTTGAAGGGCACTCTTGATAAAATTAATGCGGCTGGGCGGTCAAATAGCTTTTAGGGAATTTTTTACATATATTTCAGTTAGTTGTGTCGTTTGGTGGCAGTTGTGGGCTATGGAGTTAGTAAAAATACGTAATTTGTTGGCTCATGATTGCAGAAATCATCATTAAATGGAATTTAATGGAATGCTCTCACCGCTTTGCACGAGTATTACTGTATGCTCTGAGGTTTCTATGACAACTCTTTTCTATAATGTCAAGTTTTTGGAACGCTAGTTAATTTACATACTCGATATTGTTCCATTAGTTTTTAAAAAATTACTAGTTGTTTCTGAAAATTGTTTTAAAAACTTTTACATGAAATTAGTAGCACCATATTTGTGAAAAAATAGTGATCGGAATAATTTGATGCCAAAAGGGAAGTTAAATAAGTTAATTATATTTGTTTGATTAATTCTTATCCGGTTCTTGAGCGCAGTTCAAATAAACTGGCATTTATATCAAATTAGAATCGCTTTTAGAATGATTGAATCCCTGATAACGTCAAATTTACGTGACGTAAATATGATATGTAACTGACTGACATTTATCGTGATAACTGTCAACGAATGACAAATGCTACGTGTCACTTGTGATCTGTCATGTCAAAATTGATATGGTAGATATTAACGCCAGCTGTTCTTTTTCATTTGTCAGTTGTCATCTGTCAATGATTGAATCCTTGATAAAGTTACCTGGTGTAAATATTTTATGTTAATGACGGAAATTTGTCATCTGTCATATCTTAGCTATCATATATTTACTGTCAAATCTCAACTGTCAAAATTTAGATGGTAGATATCAAGTTTTAATTGTCATCTGCATATGTGAACTTTGAAATATTATATCATTAACACCAGCTGTTTTTTTTTATTTGTCAGCTGTCATCTGTCAATGATTGAATCCTTCATAAAGTTACCTGTTGTAAATATTTTATGTTAATGACGGTCATGACAACTGTCAAAGAATGACAAACGCTACGTGTCACTTGTCATCTGTCACTTCTTAACTATCATTTAACGTCAACCCTCAACTGTCAAAATTGATATGGTAGATATCAAGTTTCAGCTATAATCTGCATATGTGAACTGTGAAATATTATCTCATTAACGCCAGCTGTTCTTTTTCATTTGTCAGCTGTCATCTGTCAATGATTGAATCCTTGATAAAGTTACCTGGTGTAAATATTTTATGTTAATGACGGAAATTTGTCATGACAACTCTCAACGAATGACAACCTTACATGTCACGTGTCGTCTGTCACATCTTAACTATCAGATATTTAGTGTCAAATCTGAACTGTCAAAACTCAGATGGTAGATATCAAGTTTTAGTTGTCAACTGCATATGTGAACTTTGAAATATTATCTCATTAACGCCAGCTGTCATTTTTCACCTTTCAGCTGTCATCTGTAAATTGCCAGCTGTCATGTCCAAACTACCATATTAGCTTTTCAATATAAAATATATTAGCAAAACATATGTAGACTTGAATTACATCTCTTTGACAATCTCTTTTTTACATCAAAAGTGGCTTAAACTCAGGAAAAAGCTTTCCAAGCAAATTCATAAGCTGGTAAGAGAGAGTTGAAATATTTACGCTCCGTTACATCGGGCACACGCTTAGAAATAAGCACAATTGAAAATTCAATCAGCTCTAGAGAATATGCAGGATGGAAGAACTAGTCACTTGGCACAGTCGGCAACAGCATGAAGCAGTGCCACTGCATATGTAGACCATGTGAACAGTGACAGAGCACAATGTAGACAATTTGAGTGAAAGTTCTGAAAACTGTGGTTGTTGTTGTCTTTAACAAAACCGTATAAAATCGTTTTCGATGTGTAAAATTGCTACTTGCTGTGCTGTCATTCATTTAGCTCCCTCGATGCCGGTTATGCCATCGAGTTTGTCAAGACTTTAGTCTGATCCACACACACAAGAAAACTAAGAAAACACTGACGAATTGTTTGTTGCATAATCGGTTTGTTGCATGTGTGTACTGGTCAGTCATCAGTTGACAATTCCTCAGTTTTGTTCTGTGCTCACCACTCAGATGCTAATACTGACATAGCTTTTCCTGCATTCTCAGCTCACCTTAGTGCCACTATCTTGCTTTGTACTGGTACTGTTATTCCTGTATTGCTTTGCTTCGTCTTTATTAAATTGTTGCAAAATGTCTACTACTACTACTGCAATTCTCTATTGCTACAATTGCCAGACATTGGATTGCGGCAATTTGTTTGTTCTCGGAATTGGCGTGGTCCACTATGATGATGATGGTGCTCAATCTTCAATCACACTTGTCGTTGAATTCATAAAACACTGTCGCATGCGTCATATATGTATCGTGCAGCATGCCACATGCAGTTATTGCTCGTACTATCTCCGTATAGTGTCGAAATGTGAAGTGACCTTTGGCTTTTGGTAAAATGTTGAAAAATTGATATGCAAATATTTGGCATAAATGTTATGTGAAAAAAGTTTACAGTTATGTTGGCTGTTTTGGTGTTT
This sequence comes from Bactrocera tryoni, assembly GCF_016617805.1. NCBI lineage: Eukaryota > Metazoa > Arthropoda > Insecta > Diptera > Tephritidae > Bactrocera > Bactrocera tryoni. Next base: position 46,641,502 of record NC_052499.1, read on the forward strand.
ACTCGCCAGTTAACTCATGCAAATTGGCATTGGTATAGGAAATGTTATGTTAGAAAACATTTTTGTTGTATGATATATGGCTGTATGGCGAATAATTGTACAACTTGTATGTGGCAATTATACGCCGGAGCAATATATATTGCAGAAAAATGTCTGGTGATTGCTGCCGAGATAAAGTGAAACTAATTTAAATACGAGAGTAGCGGAAAAATATCACCAATATTATGATAAAGTTGGAACTTAGAAAAAATGTCACTGACATCACACTTTTGAGTCAAAGTAGACTCCTTTTTAGGGTACTTAAAAAATATGTGTTGTCAATGAATTTATAGGCTGATTATCAGACCCCATGACACCCTCAAATGTAATGTGGTAATATCGAGCTTTTAGTTACATGCTTCTTTGGAGCAGCCAAACACACTATCGAATCATAATTCATGCAAAAAGTGATATTTTAAATATTGAGAATTTGGTTCAGTATTTCATCTTTTTAACTGTTTGTACTTGAGGAAGTGGAAAAGAGCAGTTGTGCAAAATAAAAATATTTCAATCCATAACACTCAATTGCGGTGTTACTTTTCTACATATTTTTGAATTATATTGTATACAAGTCAAATTACTTTAAAGAACTTAAAGCTTGGATATAGTTAAGCAAAGAGCTTTGTGAAAACTTTTTTGAAAAATCCTAGAGTAATAAATGAAAGCAATTTATATAGAAGAAAATAATGATTACAGTATTCTATAGCTTGGAGATAAACTTACGCTTGATGTGAAGAATATTGTACCTACATTCAAATATGAATGCGATGCATTATACATAGTTTGGATGTCTTCACCTGGAGTTGGAAGTTTGTTTTTCATAGATGGTATTATTGACCGCTACGTTTATAGGAACATATTGGAGTGCAATTTGAGGGCAACTGTCGCTTGGTCAAGAAGATAACGATCCAAAGCCCACGTTTTTCGAGTCTGTCTTCTATATAACTCCTCCAGACAACAAAATTCACCACCACAGTCACTAGATATAGAAAAGAAAATATGCAAATATGACAGCAGCAGCCGTGAAACCCTAAAAACTGCCTTTACCCTGGCTTGAACCGAAATTTCTTGAGGTATAACTGAAAATTGAGTGACTTCAATGACCTGACGTCTACAAGCAGTGATCAATGCTCGAAGTGAAGCAACGAAATAACAAGATACAATAAAAAAATATATTTGCAAAGCAATTTTTCAATTTTTATGGTTGCTGTATGGAGAATTTTTCGAGGTGATTTTTATGTTTTCGCTTTCTGTTTTTGTTATTGCAATGAATTACTTTTTCTGTATCGCCAATTGGCTTCTTTAGCAATGTCTTCAATATTGACAAGTCATTATTTGATTTTTGTAACAGAATTACCAAATTCGTAGAATCGAAGCAGACAATTTCCTTCATCGTGAAGGTTATAATACTCTGAAGGAATCTTCAGATAACATAATAAGCATATATATGAATGTTTAGTGTGACGATTTGAGTTGATTTAGCCAAACTCGTCGGCGGTGTGTATATATATACTCATATATAAGGTTTGATATATCGATCGGGAAATTTGTACACGTTCTTCTCTTTCCAAGAAACTGCTTACTGCGTACACTATAGGATATAGCTGCCATACAAGTTGAACGAGCGGAATTCAGTGCTTGTATAAAAAACCTTTTCATTTTATGAGATATCTTAATGAAATTTGGCTTGGATTATTGTCTAGAGCAAGGGTAAAATTCCAAAAGAAATTGTTTAGATAGGACGACTATAGCATAAAGCTGTCCGGTAAAAATCAAGTGCTTGTATGGTAAATTGGTTTCTTTGTGAAATGTGTTATAGCTACGGTGCAACCGAAGTTAACGATTTCTTTTGTTTGTTGGTTTTTTATTTTTTTTTAGGGTTTTATTATTCCAATTTATTCCACATACTTGTTCATGAATAAATATTTTACCCAATTTAGACGATCTCTAATGAATTTATACCAATTATTCGAACTTAATGCAGAAATTGCATTGAAATTTCCAAGCTCTTTTATTACTTGCAGCCGAACACTTTCTCTGTTTATTAAAAAGTACAGTTAAGCTGATTTCCATGCCCACTTCACAATGTACATGTGTCTGTGTGCAACTTCTCTTGTGTTGCTCATGCGAAGCTCGAAATTTATTTGGCAAAATAGCTTACGATCATATGCCAATTCTCCGGCCAATAAACAAAAGAGCCTCACACACATACACTCAAACAGCAAAAACAAAAGTGAAAAGCAAAATTTGTGTGCAAAAAAATTGCAAATGCATTAGCACACAGAAGTGTTCATCAGAATTCTCATAAGTATTTTTGCCAACGCCGCAATATATGCAAATATTTCCTGCATAAAACTGCAATTTCATACGCTCCCCGGGTGGTGTGTGTGTGTGTGTGAGTGTGTATGTGAAGTTGTGGTTGTTGCAACGTGATGTATGAGAATTTTCGAATTTTTTTGCCAATCCCTTCGCATTTGCGTGCAAAGTACTGCCGCTCATGCACTAAGTGCATAAGCAGTGGCCTGGCGCCGATACGCAAGTTGGGGGCATAAAAGAAGCGAAGTGCAATGTGCGAATGTGTATGGGTTAGGGTGAGTGTGTGTGTGTGTGAGTTTATGAATGTGGCGAGTACTTCATGCATTCAGTAACTTTAGAAATATACCAAATTTTCGATATTCTCTCTCGCAGCGCCAGCAATGGTAAACACATACCGACAATAACAACAACCAGCAAGAATAGCAAGCACAACAAGTACAACCAACTTAACCACAACTCGATAATACAAGTTGAAGAATTTTGCATTTACTGCTGGCAATGCAAAGCAAACCACCGTTACGGTGGATGCTACCAACTTGCGAAACATTTTACGAGAATTCACAAAAATCCATCATCCAAAATTCTTTTTTCTGCTTGCTTCCCTCCTTTGCGTGCTGCTTGACTTTCATGCGCCCTGTCACTTGTTCTACACGCACTCAACTATTTATATATACACACATACATATACACGCACACATACAAGCGTACTTGCATTCATATTTTCGGTTACTTTTGAAGAGTATTATGGCAGTGCATTGGAAATCATAAGCATGTGCTCACAACTAAAACTTTATAAGCGTGCATGTGTGGGTGTGCATGTGTACCAGCGTTTATTGTAAGCATGTATGTGCGTGTGAGTGGGAAACAGACGCAAATGCATCATTAAAGTTCAGCATTCCGGCCACTGCTGTTATGTTAATGCTTTCGCATACTTTCACATAACACAGCTCGGCATAGCAGACGAACATGATTTTTTATATATATATATAAATATAAATATGTATAAGCGAATATATGTTTGTGTGTGTGGGCAGATTTCACAGCATTTGGTGTTGCTGGCTTGCATTTGGTTGGCTGGCGTTGGTGGCTAAGCGTTGAAGCAACACAGTTTGCTGTTTTGAAGTCATACGTCAAAATATGAATCGGTATTTATGCAATGAGCTGTAGTTTTCTGTGTGATGTGTCACAAAACTTCAATGGCAAATGGGAATGCATATTTTCAGTTTTTATTTTTCGAGATTTATGGTTTAGGCACGTGGCAAAAACAACAGTAATGAAAAAAATAAAAACCAATGAAGGAAAATGCAACGTCGAATCTTTGAAAATGGGATACCTTTTAGGTATTTGTTTTAAGAAAATTTTTATTAATTATCCTTAGGTCCCCAAACCGTCTTTAGTCACTAGTTTTTGAATAAAACACTTTGCGAACAATCTATGTCGAATTTCTCTACTCTAATTTGTCGAATAAAGAAGTTTTCAACACAAGGAATGACTTTGAATCGGTTGTTGTTGTTGCTGTTGTTGTTGTTTTAACGGTCATCTAGTCCCCGTTATTGTGGTAATAATTATTTAAGTTGTCGTCGACGTCATCTAAGGGGAGGCCCTGGAAACGTGCTGTTTCGACGGAGTCGAACCAAAGGGAAAAGAGTGTCAGATGAGTGTAGTTGGCGGGGCGTTCAAAGAGGTGGCCAATGCCATGCGGAGACTCATTGCAAGCAGGACATATGTTGGATATGCCGGAGTCCATTCTGAACAAGTAAAAGTTTAACCTGCTAAAATATCCAGAGCAAAGTTGCGCAAGGGTCTCTCGCTTTTCTCGCGGTAACTCGAGCTCTTCGTCTGCAATGGGTCGTTTTTTGACTCCAAGAACGCCATTCACTGAAAGGAGTCGGTGAAGGTGTTGTTAACTTCACTGTGAATGGCGGTCAGTACCTGTCGGAAATTAGTTGCGACAGAAGTCCGGTCGGCGAATTCTTTGATGTCGTCGACGTAATTGAAGAAAGGTCTCTTGATGTTTCTAGGAGGCGGGACCGCTCCAAGCAGTTGGCGGCAGGGGTGATTTTTGCAAAATCATCGCAGCAGGAACTGCTTGGAGAGGAGTTCATTATGTTCCTTAATTGCGAGCTTAAGCGTCTCACTATGTAGATGGTAGACATCAAAAAGCATTCTGTGGTCGTCCGGAGTGCAGTGTTGTGGCAGGTCTGCAGCTTCCTCATCTGCGTTTCACTGCATCCAGATACATACTTTGAATCGGTCAGTTTGTATGGCAGTTATATGCTATGGTGGTTAGATCTGAACATTTTCTTCGCAGATTATAGCGTTTCCTTTGAAAATAAAATTCAGAAATATAATTTCAGAAAGATATTTTATTAAACAAACAAGTTTTTCGTACTAAGACTTGGTTGTGGCCGGTCGGTTTGCAATCAACAGCTTCGAGAAGTGAGCAACTTTTTGTACAAAAAAAGATATGCACAAAATTTCAAGTCAATATCTCAAAAACTGAGCGAATAGTTCAGTCACATATAGATATATGGACATAAGGTCATGGCCAAATCGACTCAGCTTGCCACGATGATCATTTGTCTATATACTTTATAGAGCCCTGATGTCTTTCTGGGTGTTACAAACTGAATGTAAAATATAATATTACCTTTACAGGTTATTTGAATTTGAGTGAAGTTTTAATTTTGAGTAGAATCCTACTTTTGGTTTTACGAGGGCTGCTATATATATTCTGGCCTATGGCAACACTAAGTGTTGCCAGGTGCAATCTGACATTTCCATTGGAAAGTTTGACATTTTTTAGCATAACATCACTCAGAACGTTTTGTCATTTAATCGTGAATTGTTTTATTTACAGGGAATTAAAAATTCATCTCGGTCAAAAAAATGGAATTAACTCGTGAACATTTCCCGTGCGATCATTTTTCACAACTTTCGACGTGGATTATCACGACAAGAGTGCATCGATGAACTAAAAATCTTTGTATGGCTATGAAGCACCATCCTATAGTACTGTGAAAACTGGTACAACGAATTCAATCGTGGCCGACGCTCGCTCAAAGACGAATTCCGTGAAGGTCTTCAAAAACAGCGCGGTTGTGCCAGAAAACATCGATGCCGTACGTGAACTGATAATGCAAGACCGTCATGTAACATACCTTCGGATAGACGCATGCCTATGCATTTCTCCTACCAGCATACATTCGATATTGCATGAACACCTGGCCGTAAAAAAGGTTTGTTCTGGTTGGATCCCACACAATTTGACAATCGCTAAAAAAAGGCTCGTGTGGATTGGTGTAAAGAAATGCTGAAAAAATACGATCGCGGTGCTTCAAAAGACGTTTATAATAGCCTTGACAGACGGCAGCGTTAATCCGGATTAACTGCGCACTTAATCAGAGTTATTTTTGGATTCAGCAACGGAGTTAGCTGTGGTAACTCCTGAATTAATCCCGAAAAATGCAATTAATCTGGTTTAACGCTGCCGTCTGTCAATGCTATAGGATCGTCACAGGTGACGAATCATGGATCTATGCGTATGAGACCGAAATATGAATTCTGATTTATGTCAGCAAAGTTCTTTGAAGCTTATGGTTTACTTTTATTTAAGCTTGAGTCTATTTTTTGTTGAGTTTGAAATTATACTTTAGTTGAAGTCTGAATATGTGTATTTCTCGAATTTAAAATGATTTGAAGTGAAGTTGGATTGAATTGGGAATAATATGATATTTGGGTTGACTTTTGGGTGTTAGGTTGTATTCAGAGTAAGAAACTGCGTGAAGTTAAGTTTTGGTTTCATTTAAATTTTTCATTTGAGTTCAAACTTGAGTGGTATTCTGTGCATTAGTCAAGTAATACACATTTGAGTATTGAAGTGTGGCGTTTAAGTTTATATTTCTGAGTTAAGCTTTAGTTGGTATCTTATTTAAATAATTTGTTTTCGTTTTTTTATAATTTTGACAGTTAATTCTTCCACAAGCAAGGTTCAAGTTACGTTTGAACTTTGTATGCAGTTAAGCTAGAGCTTTAATACTAGTCTTTATTTGAGTTAATGTCTGAACAGTTGGTTTTCTGTTTTAGTCAGTTTTAATATTTCATAAAATTTAATTGAATATAAGTTAAAGTTAACTCATTCACTTTTGAGCTTGAGTTGATATCGAGTTTACATTAATTTGGGTTTTTTCTGTAAATAAATTGATATTTTATTTTCATTGCAACTATTTATCTACACCAGCATAAGCATTTGACACTCATATCCAACACATTAACAACCCTCAATCACCAGCGTCAACCGAATTGTCAAGCAGGAAAATTGCAAATAACTTATGAGGGATGAGTGTGCACAGAGCCGGTGATTGACATGTGTTGAGTTGCAGAGACAAATTCCTCAGAAGCCAGAAGAAGAGATAAACCCTCCTAAGAGTCCCACAGGCCAACTGGGTGGCTGCAATGATTGTGATGTGGCTTGCTTGTTGGTCAATCATTTATTTGAAATTCCAAACCGAAAGTTATACAACTACTCACACACACACAAACACACTGCTACATATCAAGCGTACAATAACTTTGGATATATGTCTAGATTTGGCAATTTCAAGCAAATATTCAAGAATTTTTTTTTTTGGTTGTTGCATATTTGTTATGAAGGCGCTGCACATTGGCAATTCACTGCAATAACTGAAGTCATAATTAACTCAGCTGCCAGGAATGCATCCAACGTAATCAATAATCGAATATTGCGAGAATACCAGACATTATTAGAGCAATAAATAATGCGACTAATTGACACATACGCATTTGTCTGGGTGTAGGAAGTTGCCGCCAGCAATTGTTGTTGCTGGCAAAGTGTGTAGGTGTCAGGCGAGAATTATTGTTCGACAGTAGCTTTTGTGGAATAACATGGAATTAAGAAAAGTTGTGTGTACTATGGCAGCAAAGTCATTGAAACTGGTTATTAAAATGAATATTATTTTCTTCCGAGGAAATTCTAAATGATTGTTATTATATGGAAGAGAAGATTGCTTAGTTGGAAACAGTTAGCAGTTATAATTAATTAAATGTATGATATTTTACAGCAAGAAAAATTATACGTATATACATACACATGGATATGAACGCGTACCAAATGCATATACTTATACTCGTATACTTATGTAAGTTGAAAAAATATCCAAGAAACAACTTACCAAAATGAAAAATGTGTTATAGGAGGTGTCCGGTTAGAAGGACTGTTCGTAATAAGGAATTTTGCTGTATACATATTTGGGAGTGTATTTCTACAACTCTGAGCAAAATGTTGTTTATAGCACTTATATTTAATTTTCTTATTAAAATTATTAAGAATTTCTAAACTGAGCTTTTCTTAGAAAATCAATTAAGTAGTAGTTTATATGGAATCGTGTATTTTATAAAATTTATGGAGAAGTCAAATGAAAATTTTGTATATTTCTTCAACATTAGACACTTTTTTAAAGATGTAGATGCTTAAAAAACTGCCACAGGCAAACCTTTCTTTTCTTTGTTACTTAAACATGACTTCGTTGTGGATTCTGTTATGAACGAACTTTAGATGAAAATGCTTAGTTTTAAGAATGTTAACAAATATAAATCTCCCAGAAAAAAGTTTCGTGGCGCCATTAATGTTTATTTCATTTTACTAGAGAAGTACCTACTTAAAGAATGTCTTTAAATCGCGGAAAATTCTTGCTAGTATGTGAAATGTCACCAACTAAGTGAATTTATATTATAAAAAGAACATTTCCTTAAGTTACAAAGTGAAGAAAATGGCAAAAAAACATTGAACGCTTCGTACAAATAATCGGGAATGACGAAGTTGGTGTTCACTTACTTGTGAGTTGAGTAGTCCGAACATAGAAATATAGCTAAGATTTTGATCTTTAAAGAGGTCATAGAATATTCCGTTTAAACGATGCAACCCCAAAAGCAAATACCTGTTATATAATTTCTATACCATAAACAGGGTAAATTAAGAAGTTACATGGGTTTACGAGTTTCAAAAAATCGATTTCTATTCATTGCCTTATTAATTTCTACAAAAACCTTTAGAATATTGTCCTAAATTTAAAAGTCGATCCGTTTTCGAGCCCGGTTGGCAAGATTTTTCGAGCACCACTCAACCGTTCTTCATGAAATTTTACGCATGTCTTTTAAGATACGAACCTTAAGGACTTAGATGAAGGATTTTTTTCGATACAACTATTAAAAAAAATTTCGCGAAATTTGAATTTTTTTCGGTTTCAATTTTTTTTCCTTCGTCCAAGTTCTAAGTTAAGGTTTAAACTAAAACACGTATTTTTTCACCTTAGATGATCCTTTATAGAGTTATACAGCCAACGCGGGTGCATTTTTTTCCGAGGTATCTCCGGAAATATCGTCGCAATGGCCGAATTTTAAATATTTTTTTCCAAAAATTTCAGAATTTCTTTGTTAATAGTATGTGTTTGCAACAGTAAATAATAAAATTTCATTTTTTATATGAGAAAAAAATTTGTTAAAATGGCTGTTTTTACCTTTCAGGTTGCCATGATGTTTGAATATATTTAAATGATCAACTTGACGAGCTGAGTCGATTTAGGCGTGTTCGTTTGTCTGTATATATTTCAGTTGGTGAAACGTTGCATCCATCGTCTTCTCAACAAAAAGCTCTTCGTTTGTTGGAGTGTAAGATATCGAAATCACACAAATTGATCGAACAAAGTTTTTATAGGAAACCTTTGAGACCGCAAATGAGAAAGCTCGTTCTTTGCGGGAATAAGGAATTTCAAAAATTAGAAAAAATTGATGAGGTATATAAGCTAACACAGCTGAATTGTAATCACAAATTGAAGATGGTGCCTATAATTGGTAAACAACTTTATGCAAGGCAGCATTTTTTATGGGGATCAAGCGAAAATTTTAGTCGAAGTTTTTCCGCAAGTTTGCCTGATGCTTCAATATGCATAGTTTTCACAGATTCTTGTTTCAATTTACGTTCCCCGTAGTTTTTTTTTGAAATATCAAGACAAAAATTATTTTTTTAATATCTTGTTGGACATGAAGTATTCATTTACAGCAAAGTTCAGCCAAAAAAGACGCACTTTTGGAAGAGACAGTGTAACTGCATAGAAGTGGCCCTCAAACATGCACAAGCACATATGCAGATTGGCTTTAATATGCAGACAGGCTATCTAAAATTGCCAGCTTAATTGTTTAATTAAATTTTAGCTGCAAGTTTTCGAGATGTCACTTGCCAATAACCGGTTGCTCATATAAAAGCCAATATTTAGTATTTATGGGAGTGTATATAAGCGCTTCCGACACGGCGGCAAATGCTTTACAGCTACACAACGACAACTAAAAGGTGTAAAGACGCTGACAAAATGTAGTTGTCTCCCAACTCAAGCTAAACGCCTTGAAAGTAGATTAAACAGCTTAGTTGGCTGTTTACACTAACACAGACGTACATATGTATTTGAAATTATATGTGTGTACCAGATGTAATTTTCTGTCTGTATGGTTGTTTCGCTGAAAGCAAGGGGGGCATATGAGCAGCTTGTCGTTGTTGCTAGTTTTTTTCGAGATAACTAAATTTGTTGTTGTTGACATTTTATGTAATTCACTTTGCTGTGACTTCAGTTGTCTGCTGTCTGTTGTCGCCTGTCGTCTGTTAGCTGTCATTGCATGTATGCCCACATATAATTATTGTTGTTGTCGTCTGCTAAGTTGTTGTAACTTTCGTCAAAGTTACGCGTTGACAGCATTGATTGCCGTTGCGAAAATTTTGTCGCCACTTACACGGGCTTAAACGCTTAGATAGACACAAAAACAATATAATATCTTTATATGTATGTGCGCATGTATATATTTACATATATTAGGGTGTCCGTTATAGTTCAAATTGTTTTTATTTTCAGTTTTTGCCTAGCTTAATGCGCAGTCAAAGTTATACATGAAATCTAATGAGCATTCCTATAAGTGATTTATATGTACATTTAGTGTTGCTCATACGCCATGGTGTACTATATGAACACGTTACCTTTGAAGGGATAACTTTAAATCTTTAGAACGGAAAATTTTGTTGTAGAATATAATTCTTTTAAAGTTGTAGAATTATTTGCTTTGAAAACAAAAAAATCTTTGAAAAATATGAAAAAAATCCGTATAAAAGGAATTTGGTTTAAATTGAAAATAATAAGTTTGTCTACTTTGCTTAAATTTATAAGGGCTTAACTGAAAGTTCAGGCGGCTTTTGTAAAAACAAGAAAAATCATTGACTTTGCTTACAGCGAAGCTACAATACTTTCCACAATTATAAAATTTTCTTTACAAGAACTTAATTTTGATTGGTCGTTTGTATGGCAGCTATGTGCTATAGTGATCCGATCTGAACAGTTTCTGCTGAGATTGCACCATTGCCTTAGGTAATAAGCAACGCCAAATTTTTTAAAGATACCTCGTCAAATGTAAAAGTTTTCCATACAAGTACTTTATTCCGATCGTTCAATTTGTATGGAAGGTATATGATATATTGGTCCGATTTAAAAAAAATTTTCAGAGATTGGAGGTTGGTTGCTCTGGACAAAAAACGTTGCTAAATTTCGTGAAGATTTTTCCTAAAAATTAACAAATTTTTCATATAAGCATTTTATGCTGATCGTTCAATTTGTACGACAGGTATATGCTTTAGTGGTCCGATATCGGTTGTAAGCAGCAGGTAAGCAGCTTTTTGAAGAGAGAATGACGTGTGTAAAATATCAGATCGATATCTCAAAAACTGAACGAATAGTTAAAGTATAAGCAAAGAGACGGACATGGCTAAAGCTTTGCTATACATTTTATAGGACTTTCGATGTTTACTTCGAGGTGTTGTAAACTGAAGTCAATTTGCGAAATAACGTACACCCTAATACACATATACATACTTGTGTGTGATGCTCGTCGATTGACAGCATATGTGCGTATTTCACACATAGAAAATAACGCCCGCAATGTCTTTATAGATATATAAATATATCGAGACTTAGTTATCTATGCTTATACGTTAATATGTATGAGAAGAGTCATGCATATTTCACGCATACATTGCAAATTATATGCGTGCTGCTGTGAATGCTTAAACAGTTGACGCCGGAAGAAGTCACAAAGCCACCGCCACAACCCGAAGTTACAAAAGGATAATAGCAAAGTTGAGTTCGAGCGACAGATTTGCGCACGACACATTTAGTTGCGCTGGGTTAGCAAGCAAGTAAGTAACTTGAAATGTTTTACTTTTCACTTTGTTTCGTCAAACTGTTTCACTGCCTTGACATCTGGACAAGAAACCTTTTTTCTATGCAAACATATATACTTGTAAATACATATATGTTTACATACATACAAAAATAGACTTAAGTGTGTACAGCAATCCATCAAAATTGCATAGTTTTTGTCAATCACGCGCCGCCACTTGCTCTCATTTGTCTTCTTCGCTTCATTCTGTATTTCTTTGTATGCTGGCCCCACCACATGGCGTATACGTAACATATGAGCAGCGTTTGCTGGGCACCGCCTAAGTGTTGAAAGTGTTGTGTGATAATTACTTACAGCTTAGTTTCGCTTTAACACAATTTGATTTCCGCTTTAATTGATTGAAGTCGAATTCATTAAAAGTTTAGTTTCATAAATGAAAAGCAGTGCGGCGCGTTTAATCAAGTGACTCAGAAGGCACGATGCAAGATTTTGGCAATTCATTTAGTCGCTTGTTTGTCTGGAAGTTGGGAACACCATTAATTAAATTAAATTTTGACATAAAATTAAGATATGCACAATTTGAATTAAGCACCAATATGTAGGTGTGCGTGTGTGAAATGTTTGGAAGTGTGGTGTATTAAGTCTAAAAGGAAAATTAGTAGGCACTAAATAGTTAAATTGGTGAGAGTATGTTTTAGTAGGGCTCTAGTCACTGAGGTTGCCTAGCAAATACTGAATAATTACTAAATTATTTATAGAAGGTGTATTATCTGATCAAATTTGAATCGGACTGATCCATTTAAACTGCGGTGCGAAACGATTCTCTAATTTTTTTGCTGACACATATCATTTAGTTCGTGAAGTCATCGAAAACTTCCAAGCAATCCATCCACAACTGTTAATGACGATTTATGGTAAATGTTTTGGGTATGAAGACCTGATAATATTGCAAAAGCGACGTCGAGTAGAGGTTGCAAAAGCGATGCTTAACAACGTTTCACTGAAAACCATCCCAGCTCAAGCTTAAGTGGGGAGATACCTCTAGAATTTTCAAAAAATGAAAAAACAATTTCGCTCTAATCAATTGAAAACTTATTCAAAAATATAGTCCTGAAGTTTAATAGGTTTACTCTGAATATTTTCGAAGAAATATGCCCCGCAACAACTGCACTTCATGCAGCGGCTGTATAGTAGCAAAACTTTGTGGCTCGTCTCCACGAAACTAGCTGTTTTTATCTGGCCGTCAGAATTGCGAGCGAATTTACTTGAACTAAAGCGTTTTTTATAGACAATTTTATACTGAAGTGCGTTGTTTAACTAACTCGAAAAACACAAGTAAACACAGCACTTTTTTTACAAAATCCAGGCCCACATCCAGTATTTTTCGAAATTCTTAAAACCCTCTACTATGTACTTAAAAAAAGCTTTTAGATTAGAAAAAAAATACTTTCTTCGTTTCAGATAAGAAGCCTAGCAAGGAAGCTGAAGCCCACAAAAAATGTCATTCAACGGGATCGTTGATATTCGCGCCATTTTGTTTATTTTTGTTGCATAAAATAATTTTTATTTTGTATATACATAATTTCTCTTAATATATATGAAAAAAAAAATCGGAGGTTATCTGTTTGGTCCCATAAGAAAAGTGGAAAACATGGAATGAAATGTGTCAGTCCGAGTCATATTTGATCAGAAGCTTTTTTGAGGGCATATTCTAATTGAATTGAGTATATTTACACCAACAATGGTGATAGTGCTTTAAGTGCGTAATCGCGAGTTTTTGTCATGCAAAAAATTATGACTAAATAAAATTCGGTAATTCGAAGTTGTTTGCGAAAGAGAAATATCCCAGTGAATTCAAAGAGCACTTTGATGTTGTGTATAATCTTCTTCATTATAGATTGCTTTAGGAAGTTTCACGCATCGCCCATGTGCTCCGCCGAATAACGTGAAAAAAGTGTGAGATTTTTTATTAGGAGACCGCTAATTGAATGATGTGGGGAGTTAGCTAAGACAGTAGGCGTCTCAAACGAACGCCTGGAAACACCTGGACTAGTCACGAGAGCCAGTGAGCACGATGAGTGATGAGTGCCTAGTTAAGACAACATGCGCAACTAAGAGATCACTTCCAGCATGGTTTAAAGTAGTTTGAAGATAATTGGAAGGAGTTTTGTGTTGTTTCATGAACATAGACGAGAGATTGATCCGCTGGCATCGAAAAATATACTTTAGCTGCCGAATCTGCTTCGAAGAAGGCAAAGATTTTCCTATTGGCTGGAGGAAGGGAGGTGACTACCGAGTTCAGAGAGTCAAAAAAGTGTTGTTTCCCCATGACTACTTATCACCACAGTAAAATCATTTGAATTAGGATACGAACTGCTGCCTGAACCACCGTTTTCTCTTGATATGACCTCGTGCTGTTCATTTGTTTTGTTTGCCAACTTGTAAAAGTCTCTTGCTGGGTAAAAATATGAATCAAGCGAGGGGGTAACCTACTTTACCGATCTCTAGAAGTGGTGTAAAGAAGTTAGAGCATGAGTAGGTGTGTATTGAAGACGAAGTTGAGGAAAAAAATTACAGTTTTACCAAATTGACCATCTTTTTTGTATTTTAAGTAATTATTTATTATTTTTAATGTGCAAATGTGTGCATAAGTGGTAAGGGATAAGAAGTACTAGGTAAAATGGAGTAAAGACTGTTTAACTATGTTGTTGTTGAAAAAATTCATTTTGAAATATGGAATTAAACAGTTTTCCAATTTCAGCAAAAAGTAAAGAATTCAAAAAGAAAAGTCAATATTTATTTAACCAGATCTTAGAAAAAAATACATTAAGTGATACTATGTTTTTACGCTATATACTGAACAGGGTATCTCAGGTTTACCGCGAAGTTTGTAACACTCACTGAGCCGAATTGATCGCTTTTTTCTGTGTCAGTTTGGAAAAGAAGTTCATTTCTCCGAACCACTAATATCGGACCATTACAGTTTGAAATAAAAATAAATCAATCGGAGTGGCATCAAAAAAGTTTGTTTTATTTCAAAAAAATACTGGAAATTAATGTATCGGACGGAATAATTGATTTTGAAACGTGATATCAGTACACCTAAGTCCACTTTCTTTAGTTACTCGGTTCCATGGGGTTATGGGTTTCAAATAATCGATTTTTTTGCCTGTCTGTCTGTCTGTCCGACTAGTCTGTATATATACAGACTAGTCTCTCAGACGGACAGAATGACGGACATGGCTAAATCGACTTAGCTCAACACACTGATCGTTTATATATATATTATACTTTATAGGGTCTCCCACGCTTCCTTCTGGGTGTTACAAACTTCGTGACAAACTTAATATACCCTGTTCAGGGTATAAAAAGTCGCTCAGTTTCGAAAAGAAGCTCACTTCTCCGAACCACTATTATTGGACCACTAAAGGGTATAGTTGCATTACAAACTGACCGATCAAAAACACTTCCGCTTATAAGTTGAAAAATCGTGTTTTTCTGCTTTTTTGCTTTAAACTTTTTTAATATACATAAACCAGTTTGAAATAAAAATAAATCAGTCGGATTGGCATCAAAAAAGTTTGTTTTATTTAAAAAATACTGGAAGTTAATATATCGGATGGAACAACTGATTTTGACATGTGATATCAGTACTTCTAAATCCACTTTCTTTAGTTACATGGGTTTCAAGAAATCGAATTTTATTATTATTTTATTAAACTCGCCAACATCTTTAGAATATTGTCCTAAATTTTTAAGATGATTCGAGTAATAGATTCGGAGATACAGTTTTGAGAACTTGTGCGCTCGAGGCCAGCTGGGCTAAGTGCGCCGTCTTTAAACGCGTTTTTCTCGAAACTGTGGTTATGCAGTCGATTGGCAAGATTTCTCGAGAACTACTCAACCGATCTTCATGAAATTTTACACATATCTCACATGGGTCTTTGAGATACAATTTTTAAAGACATGGATGAAGTATTTTTTCATTGGAATACAGTTATTTAAAAAACTATCGTGAAATTTTAACTGAAATTTGCATTTATTTGTCAAAATGTCTGCGAAAACTCCAATTTTCATTTTTTTTCTGTCGTCCCAGTTCTAAGTTAAGGTTTCAACTAAAATACGGAATTTTTTCACTTGACATGATACCGTAAAGAGTTATGCTTCCAACGCAGGCGCATTTATTTTCCGAGGGGTCACGGTAAAAGGCGTCGCAATGGTCAAGTTTAAAATATTTTTTTCCAAAAAATATCAGAATTGTTTTTGTCAATAATGTATGTTTGTAACAATTAAAAATTCGAATAAAATATTTCATTTTTTATATCAGAAAAACAATTGTTTAAAAAGGCTGTTTTTTTACCCGAGTAACCCTTTAAAACAAAGCATGCATTGATCAGCTTTATCTATTATGTTTAATATTTACCAAAGTCAGCTTACTTTGTAAGAAAAACATTTTACAGTTAGAAAAAGCTCAAAATAAAACGCTTTAATTATTATTAGCGGTCCATTGTTTGTATATATTTTTTTAGCTGCGGCCACTAATGAAACTAGATGTGCTTAACATTAATTAATGCGCAATTTCTGAAAAGCTTAATTTGTTTTTTGCAAAAGCCAGAAATATTAATTAATATTAATTTCGATATTTTGTGCGTTTTAAGTGCGGAATACATTGAAATAATGAGCACAATGTATTTCAAGCTACAAATCTATGCATACGTGTTAAATATGCTGAAGGAAAACATGCATAGCTTTCAATTTGTGTGCGTGTGCGTCGTTTTTTGTTCTTAATTAAGCGTTAATTTTATAATTTATGTTTATAAATTGACTTTGTGCGGGTGAAATTTTCATAATAACTACATTTTTACGCTGTTAGTTGGGTGGATGTGATGATGTAATGCCAACGTTAAGCTAGCACGCACGCAGCAACACCAACAACTATATTAAGTGGAGCAATTTATGGAAAATATGTAACTGCCACGCCACGAGCCTTTCAAATCAAAGTTATTATTATTTCGTATATCTGCATATATGGAATGTTTACTTGCATGTGTGTGCGTTCGCTAGCTTTCTATGCAACGAGAGCGCACGCACTACAAAACACAAAAACACTTACGATTGCTCAAAGCAATAGGGATAGTGACTACTTAGCAACGCTTATTATTATGTTCATTTATAATTATTAGTTATTAGCTATTTTTTTCTTTACGGCCGGCCTCTGCAGGTGAATTATTGCCTGACGCCCACATTTTTATTTGCGCTCCTACACCTGATACATGCATTCACTGTCAATAACTAATTAAATACTTGTTGTGGTTGCGTGCGCCGGGGCGTATGAGTGTTCACTTTTTCGCCATTCTTCGCTTGCCGCGTGTTTATCTGTAAGTGTGTGTTTGTGGATATGTGTGTAGCAGCGCGTAAATCATTTAATTATCATGTTGACATTTGTGGTAGCAGCGTTTTTGCCACGCACTACACACACACATATATATATTTACACAATTTTTTCCACTGATTATGCGTGCACTTGCAGTTGTTGTAGTTGTGTGCGCCTATGTCAATATTGATGTGTAAACATTTCTTACAAATTAGTAATTCAAACCGCAATTTTTAGGTTTGTGAGGTAGATATAACTGTACTAACGATGTGTACATGTACATATGTATGTGTGTATGTCTGTGTATAATGTGTGTGATGATACTAAGTAAATAAATGCTGGCGCAATATTTTTTAGTTATTTGATTTTACGCCTATATACCCACATCGCACACATATACACTTATATGCTTTCATGCACACACACACACGCATATATAATAACACACATACAAACACTGGCATTAAAATTGCACGCACAAAAATTGCTTTAATTAGAGTTTAGAATATTGCTTTGTCATTAAGTGTGCGTCAGAACGTCATTAAGTGTGCTTAAAATAAAACCGACTGACAATTAATGAGTAGATTACATAGTAAATATTGTATGTAAATCACCTAATTAGTACTTAAACGGTAGTGATGCGATATGACACATTAATTTATGTGGATTCCGTGCAGCAGCGATCAATTTGGCTTTAATATTGGAATTTCAACATTTTTTTTTTGCTTTCGAAAGTTTTTTCGTATTTCTGTTAAAACTTCAACTTATCTTTTTATATTCTCGCAACAAAGTTGCTAAGGAGAGTATTATAGTTTTGTTCACATAACGGTTGTTTGTAAGTCCTAAAACTAAAAGAGTCAGATATAGGGTTATATATACCAAAGTGATCAGGGTGACGAGCAGAGTTGAAATCCGGATGTCTGTCTGTCCGTCCGTCCGTCCGTGCAAGCTGTAACTTGAGTAAAAATTGAGGTATCATGATGAAACTTGGTACACGTATTTCTTGGCTCCATAAGAAGGTTAAGTTCGAAGATGGGCAAAATCGGCTCACTGCCACGCCCACAAAATGGCGAAAACTGAAAACCTATAAAGTGTCATAACTAAGCCATAAATAAAGATATTAAAGTGAAATTCGGCACAAAGGATCGCATTAGCAAGGGGCATATTTGGACGTATTTTTTTTGGAAAAGTGGGCGTGGCCCCGCCCCCCACTAGGTTTTTTGTACACATCTCGGAAACTACTATAGCTATGTCAACCAAACTCTATAGAGTCGTTTCCTTCAGGCATTTCTATATATGCAGTTCAAAAATGGAAGAAATCGGATAATAACCACGCCCACCTCCCATACAAAGGTTATGTTGAAAATCACTAAAAGTGCGTTAACCGACTAACAAAAAACGTCAGAAACACTAAATTTTACGGAAGAAGTGGCAGAAGGAAGCTGCACTCAGGCTTTTAAAATTGAAAATGGGCGTGGCGTCGCCCACTTATGGACCAAAAACCATATCTGAGAAACTACTTGACCGATTTCAATGAAGTTCGGTCTATAATATTTTCTTAACACCCTGATGACATGTACGAAATATGGATAAAATCGTTTCACAACCACGCCTTCTTCCAATATAACGCTATTTTGAATTCCATCTGATGACTTCTCTGTATAATACGAGTATATACATTAGGAACCAATGATGATAGCGGAATAAAACTTTACACAAATGCGGTATTTGAAAAATATGTACATATGTAAATGACGGATAATGAAATCTCGATTATCACTTTATCATGCGAGAGTATAAAATGTTTGGTGACACTCGAACTTAGCCCTTCCTTACTTGTTTATATAATATTTATAATTAACTTGAATGAACCAAATACGTACCATTTTATCGACAACTTTTGGCCATTTTTCCGCTAAAGACATTAAGTAATTTTTACAAGCTTCTCCTGAAGTCAACTTTACTTCATTAAGGGAGTTCTTCATTGACCGAAGCAAATGGTAATCCGATGGTGCAATATCAGGTTTCTATTGTGTATGCATCACAGCTTTGCAGCCAAGCTCTCCCAGTTTTTGCCGAGTCATCAAAGATGTGTGTGTGGCCTAGCGTTGTCCTGATGGAACACGAAGCCATTTCTCTTGATCTGTTCTGTCCGCTTTTTCGATTGCTTCCTTAAATCTCATCAGTTGTTGACAATAAAATGTCATCTTTTTCTTTTTCGTTGTAGTTGATCCACTTTTCGTCTCCTGTTACCATTCGCTTCAGAAATGTTTCGATTTCATTTCGTTTTAGCAAAGAATCCCAGATGTTAATTCGGTCCATTCCATTTTTCACAGACAATTCAAGTGGTACCCAAACATCGGGCTTGTTTTTGTGGGCAACCTTTTTTAAATGGTTCAAAACCAATTGATGATGAATGCTAAGTTCCTTAGCGATGTCATGGCTGCTTATGTGACGGACCTGGTCAATCTTTTCCATAATTTCATCGACCTTTTTCAACGATAGGTCGAGCGAGGTGCACCTTTCACATCGAAATTTCCAGATTTTTTTGATTAAATTAAACTTAAAATCTTACCTTTCCAACACTATACGGATTGTGGTTGTTAACACTGGAGATATACTACTGCAGCGACATCTATTTACAAAATACGAATCGACTTTTTCGACTACCCCATATATAATTATGATTATCAATATTTAGAAAAGCACATGTAAGTAGAAGCAGTTTATATGGACCATTCCATCAATTGGCGACATGGTTTTGTACCCGTGGGTCTCCGATTTTGACGAAACTTAGAATATCATAATATAGACCAAACTAAGAATATCTGTAAACTTTTTAGTGGTCAAAGTTGCTCTATTGTTTTTTGGCGCGCAATTCAAATTGAGAGGGAGTGAGAAATTCTCTGATCGCCATTCACTTGAGGAGTGGCCAGAAACGATTCTTTTACACATGGCTCAAGCAGCTCACTACTTCCGGTCTTTGACCAAGTATCCTCTGGGTAGCCTAAGAACATCCGTTCGAAGGCGAGCTAAAGGATGAAGGCGAAACATTCCCTACAGGGTTGTGCGCTGGGTTTAGGACCCGCCACGTAAAAAACACCCCAGTGAAGCTACAACCAGCCTCGGATGAGAGACCCCCTTTTGATGAGCGACCATGGCAAACAAAAATAAGGACTACGAGGTGAGGGCATGCACCTGGAATGTCCGGTCCCTTATTGGGAAGGTGCCGCTGCCCAGCTGGTTGATGTCCTCGAGAACAAGACAAAGGCTGACATCACCGCCGTCCAAGAAATGCGATGGACGGGACAAGGACAGAGACGAGTAGGTCCTTGTGACATTTACTACAGTGGCCATATAAAGGAGCGCAAGTTTGGTGTAGGATTCGTGGTGGGAGAGAGACTCCGTCGCCAGTACTATCATTCACTGCGGTGAATGAACGTCTAGGCTACAATCCGCATCAAGCAGGAGGTTCTTCAACATATCGCTGATTTGCGCCCACGCCCCGACGGAAGAGAAGGACGATGTGACCAAAGATGCCTTCTATGAGCGCTTGGAGCGCGCTTATGAAAGCTTCTGCCGCCACGATGTCAAAATCATTGCTTGGCGACTTTAACGCCAGGGTGGGCAAAGAAGGTATATTTGGCACTACGGTCGATAAATTCAGCCTCCACGACGAAACATCCCCAAATGGGTTGAGGCTGATTGACTTCGCCAGGGCCCGAAATATGGTTATCTGTAGTACTAGATTCCAGCATAAGAAGATTCATCAAGCTACCTGGCTGTCTCCGGATCGAAAAACTACCAACCAGATCGATCATGTTGTGATAGACGGAAGACACGTCTCCAGTGTTTTAGATGTGCGTGCGCTCCGAGGTCTAACATCGACTCGGACCACTATCTTATTTGCAGCTAAGATTCGCACCCGCCTCTGTGCAGCGTAAAAAAACGCGCGCCACCAAACACAAGGAAGGTTCGACGTCGAGAAGCTGCAATCACAACAGACAGCCGAACGATTTTCTACTCGGCTTGCACTCCTGCTCTCTGAGAGCACTCGTCAACAACTCAGTATAAAGGGAACTGTGGGACGGCATTTCAAACTCCTTACGTACAGCTGCAACCGAAACCATTGGTTTCCGGAAGAGTGCAAAGAACAGCTGGTACGACGAGGAGTGCCGTGTCACCCAGCGGAGAGAAAAACAGGCTGCCTACCTCGCAACGTTACGATCGACCACTACACGTGCAGGATGGGATAGATGCCGAGGAGTTGAAGAGGGAAGCGAGACGCATTGTAGACAGAAGAAGAAAGAGGCTGAAATGCGTGAGTACGAAGCGATAAGCTGGCCGACAGGGTGTAATGCTCGAAAATTCTACGAAAAAAATGCGGCGGCTTACGGAAGGTTTCAAGACCGGAGCGTATTCTGTAGAACCCCCAAAGGTGATCTAGTCACTGATGCCCAGAGCATACTTAAATTATGGAGGAGAACACTTCTCTCCAGCCTGCTGAATGGCAGTGAACGCACAACACTGGGAGAAGGAGAACCCCGATTCCCCAATCGTGACGATGGAGCAGACGTTCCATTACCCGACCATGAAGAAGTTCGAATAGCAATTGCCCGCCTCAAGAACAACAAAGCGGCAGGGGCCGACGGATTACCGGCCGAGCTATTCAAACACGGCGGCGAAGAACTGATAAGGTGTATGCATCAGCTTCTTTGTAAAACATGGTCGGTCGAAAGCATGCCTAACGATTGAAATTTAAGTGTGCTATGCCCAATCCATAAAAAGGAGACCCCACAATCTGCGCCAACTACCGTGGGATTAGCCTCCTCAACATCGCATAAGGTTCTATCGAGCGTATTGTGAAGATTAAAGCCCACCGTCAACAAACTGATTGGACCTTATCAGTGTGGCTTCGACCTGGCAAATCAACAACCGACCAGATATTCACCATGCGCCAAATCTTGGAAAAGACCCGTGAAAGGAGAATCGACACACACCACCTCTTCGTCGATTTCAAAGCTGCTTTCGACAGCACAAAAAGGAGCTGCCTTTATGCCGCGATGTCTGAATTTGGTATCCCCGCAAAACTAATACGGCTGTGTAAACTAACGTTGAGTAACACCAAAAAGCTCCGTCAGGATCGGGAAGGACCTCTCCGAGCCGTTCGATACCAAACGAGGTTTCCAGACAAGGCGATTCCCTATCGTGCGACTTTTTCAACCTGCTTTTGGAGAAAATAGTTCGAGCCGCAGAACTAAATAGAGAAGGTACCATCTTCTATAAGAGTGTACAGCTGTTGGCGTATGCCGATGATATTGATATCATCGGCCTCAACACCTCCGCGCCGTTAGTTCTGCTTTCTCCAGGCTGGACAAGGAAGCACAGAAAATGGGTCTGGCAGTGAACGAGGGCAAGACGAAATATCTCCTGTCATCAAACAAACAGTCGTCGCATTCGCGACTTGGCACTCACGTCACTGTTGACAGTCATAACTTTGAAGTCGTAGATAATTTCGTCTATCTTGGAACCAGCGTAAACACCACCAACAATGTCGGCCTAGAAATCCAACGCAGGATAACTCTTGCCAACAGGTGCTACTTCCGGACTGAGTAGGCAATTGAGAAGCAAAGTCCTCTCTCGACAAACAAAAACCAAACTCTATAAGTCACTCATAATTCCCGTCCTGCTGTATGGTGCAGAGTCTTGGACGATGTCAACAACGGATGAGTCGACGTTGCGAGTTTTCGAGAGAAAAGTTCTGCGAAAGATTTATGGTCCTTTGCGCGTTAGCCACGGCGAATACCGCATTCGATGGAACGATGAGCTGTACGAGATATACGACGACATCGACATAGTTCAACCGAATTAAAAGACAGCGGCTACGCTGGCTAGGTCATGTTGTCCGGATGGACGAAAACACTCCAGCTCTGAAAATATTCGACGCAGTACCCGCCGGGGAAGCAGAGGAAGAGGAAGACCTCCACTCCGTTGGAAGGACCAAGTGGAGAAGGACCTGGCTTCGCTTGGAATATCCAATTGGCGCCACGTAGCGAAAAGAAGAAACGACTGGCGCTGTTGTTAACTCGGCTATAATCGCTTTAGCGGTTTCTACGCCAATTAAGAAGAAGCCATAAATTTTAAACTTCTATCGGCTCATTATTTTGTGGATGCTAACATTTTGAATAAAAAGCAACTTTTGTGATTGTGGAAAAATGGATAAAAGGAATTTTCTATAAAATATGAAATATAAAATATTTTTGAAGGGGAAAAAATGCAGTTGAGGCAAAAAATTGTCATGATGACGAGTTTCTGGACACGGCCTCAGAAAAAATCAACCACCAGGATTGTTGTGCTAAGTTTAGATGTGGTGAAATGAGCATAAAGACGGTGAATGCAGTATATGTCAAGAAAGAGGTTGCTTCCGACGAATACGTCAAAACAGTTCACAAAATGATTATGAATGACCGAAGCTAAAGTTGTTCAAGATAGCAGCTACGCTGAAGATATCAACTGAATATGCACATCATATCATTCACAAATATTTGGATATGAGAAAGTTTTGTGCAAAGTGGCTACCGCGCGAATTAACGTTTGACCAAAAACCCCGAGGATTTGATGATTCGGAGCAGTGTCTGGCGTAATAAACTCGAGTTTTCGCGTCGATATGTGACAATGGATGAAACACGGCTTCACTATTTTACTCCGAAATCCAATCGATAGTCATTCGAGTGAACTGCATATGATGAACGCCGCTCCAAAGCGTGAAAAGACGCAACAGTCGGTATTTTGGGATGCGCATGGAATAATTGTCATTGACTATGTTACGTTGGAAAAGGAAGGACCATCAACAGCGACTATTACATGTATTTATTGGACCGATGAAGGACAATTCAGCAAGACAATGCACAGCGTCACAAGTCAGGGAAAACGAAAGCAAATATCATATGAATTGGTCTTCGAATTGCTTCCGCATCCATCTTATTCATCTGATCTGGCCCCCATTTACTATTTTCTGATTTCAGATCTCAAAAGAATGCTAACTGGGGAGAAATTTTCATCATATGAAGAGGTGATCGCCGAAACTGAGGTATAGTGTGAAGCATAAGACAAATCGTAATACAAAAATGATATCAAAAAGTTGGAGGGTCGCTGTAACCAATGTATCAGTATTGAAGGGAACTACCATAAGGTGAGTAAAGAAAATGAATTTTGTCAAACAAATGTGTTTTACTATAGTTGGCCGGGGACTGTTACACACGTATAAATTTAATTCTTTATAATTTCGACTTTTACAAATATTTTTGTAGTTAAAAAAAATATTTATTTTAGATCGTAGGGTAAAGTAATATAAACGTCAAATAGGGGACCTCATCTCCAATAGCAACAGTCCCATTGGATTCGGTAGAGGGCGTTCCTAGCTAACGAACGAGTGGCTGGTCAGTTGCCTCCGAGCACCTGGAGAGTCAGAACAAACATTTTGGCGCGACGTATTTCTGTAAGCTGTGCATGCCGAAAATTCAGCGTTCGTTTGAGCAGAGGTACGCGATTAAATTCTGTGTGAAACTCGGTAAATCAGCCACAGAGACGATTAATATGATCAAGCAGGCTTACCCAGATGTTGCTTTAGCAAAAAGTGGTGTGTTTCGGTGGCATCCGACCTTTTGGGGGGCCGGGAAGACGTCGCTGATGAAAAAGGGAAGAATGAGTAAATCCAAAGTGAAATCGACGCTCATTTTGTCTCTTTTGACATCAAAGGCATCGTCCACCATGAATGTGTTTCTCCTGGACAAACCGTCAACGCCAAGTTTTACGTGGAAGTCCTGAGACTCAAACGAAGGGTCAATCAAGTCCGACAAGACATCGCAGTCGAATTGAAGTAGCACCACCACAACGCCCCGGCTCACGCCGCCTTTATTGTTAACAGTTACCTAACCAAGGCCAGCATCCCAAAGCTCCCGCAGCCGCCCTACAACTCAGATGTGGCTCTCCCCCACTTTTTTTGTATCCTTGCCTGAAAAAGCCGATTAAAGGTAAGCATTTTGAGACGACAGAGGGGATCCAAGCAGAATGCACCTTGGCTCTTAAGTCTATTCCGGATAATGCCTTCCGTGAAATCCTCAATGCTTGGAAATAGCGCTGGCAGCGCTGCATCAACGCAGAAGGAGCCTATTTTGAAAGTCTTTGAAGAATTGTAACGATTGGTTCAATAAATTTTTTTAAATCGACTCATTCCTATTACTTTCCGGACAAACCCTGTATTATTGAGAAAGTCCAGTAGAGAAATATAATTTACTACAACGTCCTCCCACAAATGGAATCTCGTCCTATGATATTAAGGCGTCACTAAAGTAAGGGCAATTCTCGACAGCTCATATATTTTAATTGGGTCCACCTAATTTAGATAGACACAGAGGCATAGCCTAAGATGATATATAACCAAGCTCTTTAAAGAAGAAAGAGTGTAGAAGCCAAGTGTCCTCGCCAAGCTGGATAATTATTAGCCTTTAAATGTTAAAGAAAACCATTTACTTAAGTTATGCGGAAGGATTCTTGAGGAAAGTCATTACAGAATAAGTAGACATTTATATAATATGGGAATCATACCTTCTGCTACATGGAAGAAACTCAAGATGACCTGATTTTCTTGCTTTTGTCTAATGGCTGGTTCGACGTATCAATTCAGCGGGCTGATTACCAAAAGCGGAGGATCGACAGAAAAGAAACAGAAATTTTAATGTCGATAACACTGAATATCTATCGACTTATTAGCATTTGAAAGGAAGACAATGTAGGGCTTGAAAGACCAAGGAACAAATGTCACCACTGCAAAAGAGAATGAATGATGTCATGCTTCAAAACGAGGAAAACTGGAAGAAAGTGAGCATTGATATAGAAAACGTACTATTGGTAAAAAAATGGGACTTGGAGGCAGGCTTTAAGACAAAAAATATGCAACGACAACTGAAAGAAATAGAAAAGCGTTACCAGGATGAGCTACGGTCCTTTAGAGGAGAGTTTTATTGACTTGCCTGTGACACCTGCCATTGATATAATGATACAATGATGATGAGAAAGGCATTTTTCTCACCATCATCCGAAAAAAAAACCAAAAAACCTATCTTTGAAGTAAAAAAATGATTTTGATGACATTATTTAAAAACAATTGAAAAAATTTTCCATTTGTTGATGATTTTCATTGTCGCTTAGCCTTTGAGTGTTTATAAATAGCAAAATATCATAGTTATAAAAAAAATCAGAGATAATTTTTGCTTAGAAGTGCTTAAAAAATATTTTTAGAATTACCAAAAGCGATTTTCTTTCACGAATAAATCCTGCTTTGTTGTACACAAGCAAGAAAAGCAGCACTCAACAGTGAAGACTTACCTGAAAATATAAAAACATGGAAATATTAGTAAGTAAATAGAAAATACAACAAAAGACAATAAAAGAAGTGAAGTAGTTCAGTGAAACGAGCTCAGAATCTTTTATTTGAATGAAATATATATAAGTATTGGCAAAATCCACTTAGGCTTTTCTTATTATTTTCCAAAAATAAAACGGCAGATGCCGACGCGCTTGCCAAAAACCAAATATTTGAGTAGAAGAAAGCAACAGCGTAAATGCTCAAAATCAAATAAACAAATACAACACAGTCACACGCACACAAACATACATATATGTACACACGCAGCCGAAGCTAAAGTGGCGATTCTTGTTACTTGTTTGCTTGCTTGTAAGCGTTTATGGGTATGAGCTTGTTGTGCTTATTTGCTTGTTTGTTTCTATATTTGTATGTGTGTTGGCGTGCATGTATTTTAGTGTGTGCGTGTGTGTGTCCTTGCAAATTCTTTGAGAGTTTCCGTTCGAAATGCGATATTTTCCAATTTATTTCACTTTTTATGCGATTGTTAACGCGCACGTGTGCAAGTGTGTGTGGGTGTGTGCGTATGTAACGGTATATTTGGAAAATTTCGAAAGCACTGAAATCAAAATGAGAAAAGGCACATGAAAAGAATTTCGAAAGTAAAGCGCACAAGAAACTCACTAGCTTATGGCAACTGAGCAGAAGGCGCGGGAGGAGCGACGACGCGGCGCGGCGGTGAGTAAACGAAAAGTTGAGCCGACATATAAGTGCCAAATCAATGGCATAGTAAATATTTGCACAACTTAAGCGGATACTGCAAATAAAAAAAACTCAACTAACAAGAAGTGAAAACAAGAAAAAAAGGAAGAAACGAAAAAAGTATGAAAAACGAGAAAATAAAAAATTGGAGCAAACAGAGAAAATCGCAGAAATGGGAAATAGTGGCAGCAACGCGACGCAGCGCCAACTTTTTAGTGGCAACAACAGCACGCGCGGTGCAGCAGTCGCCAGATCGCTAGTTGGCTGTGTAGGCGGCATCAAGAGATGAAGAAATAATATTGGAAATATAGTTTAACTGTAAAGCGCATTGAACGAGCAATTCAAGTAAGCAGTTAACGGTAAGGAACGTGTAGCGGAATTGTAACTTTTTAAATTGTGTAGCAAAGTGAAGAAGCATACATACAAACATGCAACATATACATAAATTCATGAATGAGAATGTTTGGGAAAAATGTTGAAAACAAAAATTCTACGGTAATTCTTAGAGCTTCAAGCTAGTTATTGCCTACTAACTCATCTGCGTGTATTAGCAAGCACACAAACTCATATATACATACGTATGTACGCAGTATCATTCCAGCGTTTGTCATGCTAAGCCACAGTACACAAGTAGCACAAGCAGAAAGCAGGTCTCTAGCACACACAGTTTCTCACATATGTCCATATGAAGCTTTAAAGCACATCACTTACATATGTGCATGCAATTGCAAGCCGCCGCGCGTGCTCTTTGCTTCAAGTGCCGCAGCTCATTTTTATTGCTCGTCGGGGAATATTTCTTCGCTGGCGCTTAGTTGCCGGAAGAAATCTATTGCGTCAGTGGCTAAGTGAGCGTGGCAAATGTGTAAATTTTCTCAAAAGGAGGCAGAAAAAGAGTATGTATGTGTGTGAGTGTGTGAGCAAGGATGGTTTTTTTTTTTTTTTTTTTTTTTTTTTTTTTTGATTTTGGAGGGGGAATCTTCGAAAGATACCGTCATTTTTCCGGACGGTATGCACGATTCGTATTGGCCGCTAATGCAGAGACCAATACGCCTACGTACTAAACCCTTAACTCCATTGTCTTCGCTTGTTTATTTGCCCCACGGAACTGCCGTTAAGCATTACATCGTGGGGCCAAGCTTAACCATTCGGCTCGTCAGTCACGTCATTCAGACCTACTCCTCATTCATCCTTCTGATTTCACTGCGTTGCCACTCTTTCATTCTTAGTTCTTTCAGAACTCATAGCACACCACGCTCTCACACTATCCCACACTTGTTTTGACTCAGTCATAAACCGCACTATATTATCCGGTGTCACTTGTTCCGTTGTCAGTTTCTGCAGATCGGCTCTCTCCTTTTCATACCGTCGGCAGAAAAGAAGATGTGCAGCGCGTTTTCTCCGCTTCTGTCGCAGAAGGAACAATTCGTCCCGTCGTCGTGTCCATATTTATAGAGATACTCTCTAAAACATCCATGTCCCGTCAAAAACTGTGTCAGGTAAAAATCTGTTTCTCCGTGTTTCCTTTCTACCCATGCTTGTACATTTCTAATTAGAGTGTGGGTCCATCTGCCCGTCGTAGCTGCATCCCACCGACCTTGCCACTCATTGAGGCTTGTTTGCCTCTCTTCCTTCCGCTCTTCAGCTGTTAGTCGCCTACCCAATCTTGTAGACCTGTCATATACTCTTTTGAGTTCCATGGCCATAATCTCTGGTGGCATGATGCCTGCTAAAACCCCAACCGCTTCGTGGGATACCGTCCCGAAATGCACACGTGACCCTTATGGCACTGAGCCGCATTGAAAATTTCGCTTTCTTAGCATACGTCTTTTGCTGTAGTGCTGGTCCCCATATGGGCGCCGCGTACATCAGGAATTGATTGGCTCACTTTGGCCAATAGCGCTCGCCTATTTTGGCTTGGTCCACCGATGTTGGCCATTATTCTTGATAGGGCGGCCGTTACACGTGCTGCTTTCTCACATACCTTCTCGATGTGCGTCTTGTAGCTAAGTCTATTGTCAATAAGCACTCCTAGGTACTTTAGTGCCTTCTGGGTCATATACTGTTGCCGTCAATATTTAATTTTACGTCTTCGAGCTTTTTCCTGCTTGTGATCAGGACAGCTTCAGTTTTTGCCCAGCGAGTTGAAGTTTTGTTGCCGCGAGCCACTCTTTGATCATTAACGCCGCTTGATTGCAGAGGTACTCAAGTTGTCCCAGTTCTTTTGCTACTACTGTTATAGCAATATCATCCGCGTAACCGATTATCTGTACCTGCTTCGGGAGTGGGAGACGCAGCACCCCGTCGTACAAAACGTTCCACAACAATGGGCCAAGCACGGAACCTTGTGGAACTCCGCCCGTTACCCTATATGTTTTTGTCCATCATCCGTGTCGTGCAGTAACAACCGGTCAGACAAGTAGCTGGATATGATTCTAACCAAGTAAGCCGGTGTTTTGTTTCGTTCTAGTGCACTTATAATATGCGGCCAGTATGCCGAGTTGAACGCGTTTTTAACGTCAAACGTGACTACTGCGCAGTATTCCTTAGTACCATACAGCCATCTTTTACCCTCTATTGCCTTGTTAGCTATGTCCGTAAGCTTGTTAATCGCATCAGTGGTGGATCTCTGTTTGCGGAATCCATATTGGTTGTCAGACAGACCTTTTTCTCCTTCCTTTTCTAGATGCAGCTCTAATCGTGCACAGATTATCCGCTCGAGTATCTTGCCGGTCGTATCCAGCATATAGAGCGGTCGATATGAATTGGGTTCTCCTGCTGGTTTATTTGGCTTCTGCAACAAGACCAATCTTTGCTTTTTCCAGATTCCAGAAGACTCCTTTTTTGTAAGCACCGCGTAAACAATTCAGCAAAGTGTTTCGCATTGTGCTTAATAGCAATATTTAAAGCCTTATTTGGGATACCATCCACACCTGGTGCCTTAGCATTTCCAAATCTCTCTGCCGTTTCTATTAACTCCACATCAGTGACTATTATCCATTCCGTATCAGCAGGTTCTTGCGCTCGCGCCGTTTGATTCTCCAGAGGCTGTGTGGGAATAGAGTTTCCACAACGGTTTTCAGTAGCGCTGGGCACGTCGGTGCTTGTCCTTTGCCACCTCTGATCTTCGTCATTACCAGCTTGTAAGCATCACCCCATGGGTTTTCGTCGATTTTTCCGCAGAGTTCCTTAAAACAGTAGGATTTACTTTTTTTTATTGCTTTTTTGAGATCGCTACGTTTTCTCTTAAAGCATTCGCGTAATTGCGTACTCTCTGCAAGTCCGCGATTCCTTTGACACCTCCTCCTCGCTTTGTGGCATTCCTTCCTTAATGTGTCAATCTGCTCATTCCACCAGTAAACAGGCTTTCTATGGGCGCCATTTTTCTTCCTACTCTTTCAGAAGCGTCGCATGCTTTAGTGACGTGCCGCACTAGGGTCTCCGCCTGTCGATTTATGTCTTCTTCAAATGTTATATGACCATCTAACATGAGTTTGAAGAGTTCAACGTCCATGGTTTCCATCTTCCACCCTTTTCTCTGTACTTTCTTAGTGGACATATTCCTTCGATTGTGCACCGAGTGTTCGATTTCGAACATAATAGCATTATGGTCGCTGTGTGTATATATGTCGCACACCTGCCACCTTGTTGTCCGTGCTAGAGAACTGCTAGCGAAAGTAATGTCAATGACCGATCCCCGGCCGTTCTTCTCGAACGTATTTTGATTTCCGGTATTTAGTAATACCATGTCTAATGACGAGAAGGCCTTTAGCAGAGCATCTCCACGCCTATTTGTGCAGATGCTACCCCACTCCACCGCCCATGCATTAAAATCGCCTGCTATCACGTTTCTTGTAGTAGACAGAATTTCTCTGACTAGTTCGTCCAGGATTTTCTCGAAATCAATTTGCGATATGCTTGGCGGTATGTAGCAGCTATAAAAATTGATCCCACAGATTTTCGCGCGTGTGTAGAAAGATTTCCGTGATAGCGGTTTGTCCTGAAACATTTCCCCTCCACATGCCCATATGGCAGCTTTGTTTGTGTTGTCAGAGATCCATGTCGCTCCGCTTATATTTTTGTACTGTTCGCATAGTATGGCTACATCGACCTTTTCCTCGTAAACCGTCTGCTTAAGAAGCTCTTGTGCAGCCTCACAGTGGTTTAGATTGAGTTGCATGACTCTCATTTTTGATGCTTTTACGCCTCTTGATAGAGGGGACACTTTTTGCTTCCTATTTGGTGGCCGATGTTTTCCCTGCCCTTTTTCTTACATGCACTGCATGACGGGTTTTATTACATGACTTGGCAAAGTGTCCAGGTTCTCCACACTTGACGCAGCACTCGCTCCTGTCATCTGGATTGTTGCATGCTTTCGCCAGATGTCCGTATTCAAGGCATCTGAAACATCTCCTGAGGTTTTGCTTCGCCCTTACTCTGCACACTACCCAGCCTATTTTCAACTTGTGTGCATCAAGAAGTACTCTTGCTTCCAACGCGGGTAGGCTTACCACGGCAGTTTGGGTTCCTAGATATGCCGTTCTGATGCTCTTAATCGAGTTTATATCAAAATGGCTCAACTCGTTTACTTGTAGGCGTATTGCCTCAGTAATGTCTTCTTTCGTTGTGATTTCATCAAGATCACGTATTTCTATCAGAACCTCGTGAGTTAGGGCTTTTATTTGCGCATTTTCTCCCAATACTTTACTAATTTCGGTCTTGAAGACCCCCGTACTCTTCATCTGGGCCTCTTTCAGCTCTAACAGAATTTGGCCCTTTGCCGTCTTTCTTATCTTGGTCACATTTTCCCCTAATTTTTGCAACGTATCATTCTTCCTGACAGTCCTGAGGATTTCGCTATATGACATGTCCCCGGTTTTTTCTATTACTATTGCATCGGGTCGGGGTGGCGGCTTATGTGGTGTCTTCCTTGGTTGTTTATGTTTAACCGTGATCCAGCCATCTTGTTTTCCCATTACTGTCTCCTTGCTTCTGACTGGGTTGTCGCACTTTGCTTCCTTGCTCAGGGAACTTCCACTATGTTCGACCATTCCTTATGACAAGTTTTATTCTTCTTCGGTGGTGTTCTTCGCTTTGGCTGTATTTCGTCTCGAGGCCTCTTGGGTGTATTCTCTGTGGTGGTTGTCTTTACTAGAAAACTACAACGTGCTTCTTTATTTGCCATGTGCTCCTCCTGAGCACTTGCGTGTAACTTTGCTATCACACCAAGAAGATCTCTCATGGTGTTGTTGATAGACCGTTGTGGTGGGCTCATTGTTTTGATCAACTTCTTAATCGCTTCCCCTAGTTCTGCCATACAGTCTCTCCACGAGGTTGCATCGCTTTTGCCAGGGGAGTGGTGTCACCCAACGCTGGTGGTGATGACCTCGCTCTTAGAGATTTGTCAACACCAAGGTTTTTAATCGGGGACCTACCCAATTTTGGTGCCCTCTTAAAGGGATCTGCTTCCGCAGTAGTCGTACTTCGGGGGAGTTTTGCACTTTAATTCCATCATCGCTCAGGCTTCCAGTGCTGCTGCCTCCTATGATCCCAAAAATGTTGCTGCTATTGTTATTTGTGTTTTTGTTTCTCATGTTATACTCCATATATTTGATTTACCAGCGCATCGTGTGCAGGGGGGCGGGCCGAAATAAACAGGAACGGGTGTACCCTCGGGGATACTGCCCCTACCCCAGTTCCCTGAGGCCTGTCCTTCGCTTTACCAGTCCCGGAAAACACGGACGGACCGGCGCTCGCCCGGGGCAACGTAGGCTACTACTCCTACGTCCAATGTACACTCCTTGACCAGGGCCCGAAGGGGCTGGTTCCTGATACACACTGCAGCAGACACATCGGCAGAGCATGCTCACATCACCCTCTCCATCCAGCAAGCAGAGAAATCGCTGCTGACACTTTGAGGGACTCCCAGTGCGCCGCGGTGTGTACCGGTCATTTTGATGACAGCCGCACCTAACATGGTGAGCAGACGCTGACCAGGAAGCCGCCCATTATGGGTCCGTCGCGCCTGGATTTTTTTGTTCATCATGCACATGAGTGATGATGAAGGGGACACGTATTTCTGTGAGGCGGTGTCGATTCGCCACAGTCACAGGAGTTTCAGCGGATCTGCAAGCTTTTATGCCGCATCCTCCACTCCTGTCGCTCGTCGTCGGGGATTGCTTATTCGTTTTAACTTATTTCGCCACTGACCTGCTACTACAGGCCGTTCGGCTATCCGCGACCTGCCGACCCCCCGGTAGCTTAGAGCCCAGCTAGAGAGCCCAAATTCGATAGAATAGAAACACTCCGTCCGGTCGAAACGGCAAACATATGCGGATACAAGTCGGTGTGTATGCGTATGTATGTGTGTGTCTTAATTTGCGTGACAGCTTTGCGGCTAAGAAAGTGACTTAATGCGAAAGTCGGAGAGTTAAAAAAGTGGTATTTTCACAAAGACTTTGCAAACTGTTTCAAAATAATTTGGATGTGCAGACTTTTTTCAGCTGATGTTAGCGCCAACTGTGTATTCAACAATACATTTGAACACTGTTTTTATAATCTCGAAATATTTTGTCCAAATCTTAACAATATTGTTAAACTAGAAATTGCCAAAAATAATTGATATGGATATAGAGTTAAAATGATCAAATTTTGTATTTCTAAACAAGTTTCGTGTGTGGAATCGTTTCGAATGTTGCGCACAAAGTCTTCAAACGCGATCGAGATATCGTTGAAAATATGCCTCGTTCAGAATGACCTTCAACCACTTCAACTGATGATAATATTTAAAAGGTGAGGGATATATACTTGTAAGTCGTCAGGCAAATGTTAGAGAGATGGCAAGAGAGCCCGACATCTTTCGCATGTCCGTGCGAATGATTTTGGTGAATGTTTTGGGTATGAAACGCGCTCTTACTAGACTCGTCCTTATAAAGCTGAATTTTTTTCAAAAAGAGTACCGCAGATGGGTCTCTTTGGACAAGCTTGTTCATGCGAATTGCGATCTCACCTTCATAGAGAGCATTAAAACTGCCGATGAGACCTGGGTTTATGAGTTTGACAAGCAAATAACCCAATATTCAACTGAATGGAGGGAAAAGACGAGCCGAAACCAAAAAAACCACGCCGAAGCCGCTCAAAAATCAAGGTGTAATTCATTGGGTTTTTCGATTTCGTGGTTTGGTGTATTATGAATTGGTTCCGGAAGGAAAGATGGGCAATAAGAAGCTCACTTTGGCCGTATTGAGCCGTTTGCGTGAGAACATCTGTCCGAATCTAAAGTCAAAAACGCAATGAATATCAACGATCACACACCATATTCACCAGAATTGGCTGCGTGTGATTTTTTCGTGTTCTCCAAACTGAAATTGCCGCTCCGTGAAACTCGTTTTCGGTTGATTGCAGAGATAAAACAAAATTCGCTGAAGGAGCTGAAGTCCACCCCGAGCCGGTGGTCGCTTTTTTTTAGTAATAGTTAGCTTTAAGGATAATAAAACGCGATTTTCGTGTTTTTTTGGGAGCCATGTTGTTTAGGAAATAACTTAAACAGAAGTGTGCCGTTCTTCGAAATACCTCCTGAGAACCCCCGAAAAAAGGTCTCTAGCGGTGAAGAAGATTTATTTGCTTAAAGTTATCGCAAATTCAAGAGCCAAACTAATTTATTATAACAAAAAATAAGTGTATAAAGTTGATGATCGAATGCCTAGACACAATTCTGATTTTTGACAAAGTTTCAGCTTACCAAAACAAAGTCGTTTTTTTTTTTAATTTTACACTTCACAGTGGCTTAGAAATCGAAATTATTATAAAAAATTTTATTTTTTCGATAATTACTTGACAACTGGACCTAAAGAGGTTGTGTCAAAATTTCAGTAAGTTGGTGCAACTGTTTCGGAAAAACTTTCTTCAACAACTTTGATGGCAGTGTTTCGAGTGAAACGTATTTAAGTTTTCGGAGCTGCTTACAATAAGTTAAATTTTTTTATGGTTTTAATTATATTGAGCATTTTAGCTTTCCTTTTGTATAAAAATTGAGGAAGTAATATATTATTATGCACTTAAAAAAAAAATTTTGCAATTTATTTTTAGTTTTTATGTCTTTATATTAGCTAAAGGGGAAAATATGCAAGATAACTTCGGCTTTTACTTATGCAAGTCACATTTCTCTTATGAATTATTATTTTAATACTCCGCAGCTTCAATAAAACACCTTAAGTGTTAATGGATTATGCATATGCATGTGTTGTTTGGCTATTTCTGTCATATAAACACACACAACGTTAAACTGTCGATATGCAAATAAATACATATATATACATCCACACATATGTGCATGTGCACACACACCTTAAAAAACACATTGCCCGGGGTCAATAATAACACCATTAAAATATAATCTTTTACGGCGCACTATCGCATTGCCCATCACTCCTCACTCAGTGAGTTTGATTTATTAAGCGTACATATAAATAAGCCACGTAAAATATGCCTGCAACAGCTATACAACAACAAATAACACGCATAAATAAACTAAAAATCGACAACGCCTCGCAGCGGTGTTTCATGGTGCAGCGCAGCGCACTCCACACTTTTTAATGTTCTGCCTGCCAGCACGTATACGCCATGGCGCACAAGCATGAATCCCCGAACCAACGTGCCTCCGCAGCGCTGGAGTTTTCGCTCTTGCGCCACATTTACACATTGAACTTTGATTTATGGCATTTTATGCTTTATTATAAGTGATCAACTCATAACCATTAGCGAAATGTGAGCGCCATGAATACTGGTGGGAGGGCATGCGGGGTATTTGTATGCGCGAATTTATAGTTGAGCGCATACACATGCAAATGTTTAGTTATTTGTATATATAAAATATGCAATTCGCATGCAGAAGGTTTCGTATTGACGCAGAACAAATCTGGTTTGGCGCATCCATCTGATGTGACACAACAATATATGTAGGGATATGCAATGAATATATTTACGTATGTAGCGGCAAACGCGTATGGTGGCTTCAGCTGCGTAGCGCTTGAGCTTCATGCACTTATTTGTGGTTTTGAAATACTTTTGAGTTTGAATTTTGGCTGCTTCAAAACGAGTTTTATGTGTTGCTCTGCGCGCGGGTGTGGGAAGCTAGCAAGTTTCTAACTTTGAAGTTACGTATACGCCGTGTATTGCACAGAGTATAAGTACACAGTCATTGGTAGTATTCATAGTTAGTTTTTGTTATTGGTATATATAAATGTTGCATAATCATATATATATCTGAAAAATATTTAGTGTCGATTTTTTTTTTCAAACGTTCACTCAGAATTGAATATTTATACCTGATACGAGTACTCTAGCAGTTATCGCGTATTTTAATGAATGCTTCGAAGAAAGTACGTTTAAGTAGTCACACCAAACAAATTAGTATTACTTTGAAGACAGAAGACTTTCCAAGTTGTGTCTATGGCATGTCTTAGACTGATACAGCAACAAAAAATATAAATAATAGCAATGTTCCGTGTTGATATATAATATTAGCCGAGATGAACAGAAAAATATTTCCGAACAAATTCCGTTTTTCAGCAATATAAATCGGATAGACCTCATTTGAATTTAATTAAACTATTTAATACCGACTGAGCTAGATTATGTATACAAATAGTCTAAGAAAATACTAAAATGTGCAGATATTAGACTGTTTAATACAATATATACACTCAGAAGCTTATGTTCAGCTTCCAAGCTCTGCCACAAATTACTTATGAATTTATTGAGTAATTTTTTTTATAATTATAATTTTATAATTTTGACGATTTCCTGCTAACTGAAAAAGTTTTCGAGGCCAGAACTTTCTTTTGATCGTTCAGTTTGTATGGTAGCTATATTATATTAACCTACTCCCAACTCAGGACTCTCCCACGGAACCACCGGCTAGGTATTATTACTTCGTGGGATGGACAAGACTTTTAAGTCTCCTCTATTGCGCGGACTGACGGACGCCTAGTCTGTTGAAAAGATCTCAGTTTGGTCATTATGAACGCTGATGCTTCGCTGACATCTTTCCATTTATCAGTCGACTGACTCATGAGTGTCGTCAAGTTATCGACGGTAAAACTATCACCGAGTGTGGTTTCTAGCTGTTCCCTTGTATTCGAAAATCGAGGGCAATGAAATAATACATGTTCAGAGTCTTCTATATACTCTGTACAAGTCGGACAGTTCGGACTAATGTCATTGTGGAATTTGAAAAGGTAGTTTCTAAAGCATCCATGTCTACTAAGTATTTGGGTCAGATAGAAATCTAAGTCCCCATGTCGTCTGTCTATCCACGAGTGGATGTCCGGTATAAGTCTATGGGTCCAGCGCCCTTTGAATGAGAAATTCCACCGCTCCTGGCACATTTAGTACTCTTGTTTGTCTCCTCTGTATTTCCCGATACTGTTTTAGGTGTTGATAATTGATTTAGAAGCTCGAGTTCATCTCCCTGGGTCAATGGGCTGCATACTGGCTAATACTTCAGCAGCGTCGGTTGATATAGTAGTCCCGAAACACTTATTATCCGAATTGCAGAAAGCCTATGCACTGCAATTATTTGTTTTGCCTACGCTTTTATATCCATTGCCTGTATCCATACTGGTGCCGCATACAGTATTACGGAACTGATTGCTTTCGCTATTAAGCATCGCCGGCTGGAACGCACACAGCCTCTATTGGTCATCATTCTCGATAGGGCATTATAAATTCTTTTTGCCTTGGCGGAAGTATACTCCAAGTGTACTTTAAATTTTAATTTGGAATCTAATATTACCCCCAGATACTTCAATTGCGGCTGCGAGGTAATCTTGCATTCCCCTATGGTGAGCTCTATTCGTTTTTTCCTCCGTCAGTTTCAGACTCATAGAAGAGAACCATTGGCGTAGGCTATTTAAGCACTCATTACATTTATTTCTCAGGTCGGCTGATTGTTTGGCGACTGCTACCACCATGAGGTCGTCCACATAAGCTACTAGTTTCACGTCTGTTGGTTGCTGTCTTCTTAGAACCCCGTCATACATAAGGTTCCATAATAGTGGGCCTAACACTGAGCCTTGTGGTACTCCACTTGAGATAGAGTAGCTCTTGGTGCCTTCGTCCGTCTCAAAAATCAGCTTTATGTTTTTAAAATAGCTCGTTATTATGTTTATGAGGTATTCAGGGGCCCATATTTCATCCAGTGCTTTAATTATGTCTGCCCATTTGCTGAGTTGAACGCATTTTTGACATTCAGGGTAATCAGCGCACAATACTTTTAGATGCCACCTTTCCATCTTTTGCCACTTACTGCACATTTCGCAATATCGACGACTTCTCGTAGTGCGTCAATAGTGGATTTTTTTTTTATGAAGCCGTATTGTCTCTCTGATAATCCGCCGGCTTTTTGGATTGCTAGTTTCAAGCGGTTTCTTAGAATGCTTTCGTACACTTTCCCAATCGTGTCGAGCATGCAAAGAGGTCGATATGATGAGGGTTCTTCTGGTGGCTTTTTTTGCTTTGGGAGTAGAACCAGGCGCTGAATCTTCCACGGATCGGAGAACACCTCTTCTAATATGCACGCATTGTTCATGTTAATAAATAAACTGGGTCTAAGAGTTATGGCTTCTTTAAGGGCTCTATTTGGTATACCATCTACTCCAGGCGCTTTAGAGTTTTTGAGGTTTTTCGCAATAGCCAATAGTTCGTCTTCTCTGACTAATAGGGGTGGCTCCGTAGCTTCTTGTGCAATAATCTGTGCTAAGTTGTGTACAGATATTTTGCCAAATAAGAAGGCTTTCCATATAAGAACTCGATTTTCATTCGTCACTTTGTATGGCAGCTATAGCTTACATTGGTTCGATTTTAACGGTTCCAACAAATTTGCAGCTTCGTGTCGAGAAAATAACCTATGCAATATTTCAGATGGATAACACAAAAACTGAGCGACTAATTTCATCTGAAACCTGTTGGTGCTTAAATTTCAGTTCTCTGTAAT
The DNA here is from genome assembly GCF_016617805.1 of Bactrocera tryoni. NCBI lineage: Eukaryota > Metazoa > Arthropoda > Insecta > Diptera > Tephritidae > Bactrocera > Bactrocera tryoni. The sequence goes on from NC_052499.1 coordinate 46,680,583, forward strand.
TTGAACCTGCATTACTACGTAGTATATTAATTTTATTAATTTGTTAATAGCGATAGCCTATAAAATGACGACGTATATGAAATTTAAGCAGCTTAGTCAGCTTATGAAATACGTGAACATATTATGGCGGAAGAGATTACCTTGGAAAAGTTTACAAAAAAAAAGTATTTTTATTACATGCAAACCACAAACCCGATAATAACGGTATATACATATTTTAAAAAAATATTGAAGTGAATGATTAATAAAAAAAATTATTTAAATATTAAAAAACAAAAAACAAATTTAATATTAAAAAAACTTTGTTTTTTATTTATTTTTTTGAGTGTAAAAATTTTATTATTTCGTTACTCATCAATTTCCATAACAAAAATTATTTCATTGGCTATGTAAACTGTTGCCTTAAATTCACTTAAATATTTCCACAACGCTGCTTTTCCATAGCTCGTCAACCAATAAACATACACACACATACATATACATATACAGGCTAACTTCTTTTAGCTGCGCGGACCGCCTGCCACTTGTGGCGAGACAAATTAAATTTTCACCGATAGCCAAATATGATAACGATTTCACAACTTTTATATTTTAATAGGAAAACAGTAGGTGCAGGGCGGGGTAAGGGTGCTGTGGTGGTATATATTACATAGTGGTTGTTGTCGCATGCATTGTCTGTGATTTTTGTGTAATTTGTTTTTTATAACTTTTTGTCCCGAACTTTTTGAATATTTTCAGTGCACACGCCCACAAACACAGAAGCAGCGCCGGTGTAACAAAGTTTTGAAGGCTGTTGAAATAAATGTGAACAGAAAATAAAATCAATTTTTGACACGCAAATTATTTTTATTTTCTTCCTTTTTGCTGTTCACCCATATACTTGTATGTTTGCTACATTTTCAAAGAGTTCGTTACCACAGCAAGGTGAATGAACAAAAGCGAGTGGAAAAATGGAAAAAAAAAATTAAAAAAATATATATAAAAATTGGGGAAAAATACCGCTATTCAAGCTCAAATTTGGTTTTATGAAAAGTCGTATGGCAGCCGACAATTTTTTCCAATCATTTCATCAATCAATGCAACCTGGTGTGGTGGTATGAAAGTGCGGCGCAAAACTTTTTTAATTTGAAGATGTATTTAGTGGATGTGTGGGTGTGTTATGCATGTAAGAGTAAGTGTATGTATGTATGTATGTGTTAGTGTATGTTTATATGTATTTGTATTCATGAAGACACCGCTATTTATATGCACCTTTGAGCAGCATAAAGTGGAGGTTACCTTCCGTTATTGATGCCACGGTGCCATACTCTACTTACGATGCTACTTCGGCTCGCTTGCACCTGGTGAGTTGAAGGCAACTCGCGGCGCTCGGCTTAAAAGAGGAGTGAGTGGCGCTGCTGGTTTAATGAAAAGTCGAAAGCAAGTTCACAGCAAGTTGAAGAGCAGTACACACTAACACACACCCACAAATTACACACCCACGAACTATACACCCACAAACTACACACACACACACACACACATACATACACACCAAGAGCATTGTGAAAAAATCAGTAACTTAAATAACAAAAGCGGCAAATTCAATTTGAAAAGTTCATTGGTGATTTTCGAGCCACCTCAGCGGCAACGAGCGCCGTTGACGTCGACGCTATTGCCCCAGTTTTCATGTTTGCAATTTATCGTCGTGTGCGGGCTTCCTCTGTACCGCCTTTATCTCACCGTAGCAACGCTGCGCATATCTATTTCGATTTCTTGCCGTCTCCGAATTCATTTGAGCTGAGCGTAATTCGCTTTTGTAAGGAAACAAGTAGGCAAATCGGATACAATAACAGAAACAAAAACAAGTGCAGGGAAGAAATCAAAAAATAGCGCATGAATGCCAATCAAAAGAAATATTCTTGAATTAAAGCGGGGGAAAAAGCGAAATTTTTCATACTGATTTCAATGATTTCAAAAAGTGTCTTAAATAAGATTAAAACGCGCACAGCTGCAAAGCTGAAAATATTTTCTCACTCCACATGCTGATGTTGCTGATTCTTCTCCACTTCTCTTCTTTTCTATTTTTATTTTTCAAGCATTCTTTCACCTGCTTGCACACGCACACGCCACCAATGGCAGTCAAAGTCCAAAGAGGCAGCCTGGTAAGCGGAAAAGGAAGGTACATACCATAAATATGTATGATGTGTGTGCGTGCGCACATGTATGTGTATTAGTGTGCCATTGTTGAATGATGACAAATCGAAAATTAAAGCCACACGCTTTGATTGAAATCGAGTCAGGTTAATGTCAGGGAAACTGAAACTCAAGACTTCAATGAGGCGACGAGAGCGGCGTGGTAGAGCATGTGTGTAAAATGAACGTGTGTGTGTGTCTCAAATATGGTACACACACATAAATATTGTACTGCGCTTGTGTTTGTTGAAATAAAGCTGTCAAAAGCAAGCCAATGTAATTGCGAATTTAAATATATTTGAAATATATTATTCTTAATTTGTACAGTTGCCATTAGTGATGCCACCATGCTGCGTTTTTACTTTTATGTTTGCGAAAAACATTAGGTTTGTAAAGCACTTGTTTATTGAAAATTAAATTGCTGCCTCAGCTTCGCTTCGGTTGCAGTTAAAGTAATAGAATAGTTCCAAGAAAGGTTGTGTTCAAAGCAATGTTACTCATACGCCATGCTGAGCCACTTGAGTTATGGGTTTCAATTCCATGAATAGGAATTTCGTGAAAGTTTCCGCACAATATAAGGTATTTGCTCAAAAGTTCGTAAGCAATTTATTTGTTATTCATTTGGTTGGATTCGTGGAACTTTTTCATTAAGCATCACTGCGTGTCGCTTTTGCTGAAGTGTGAAAAATTATGGCTTAAATTGATTGAAACAAAATGCCATACCTTGAACATAGTGCAATTAATACAATTTCTTTTAAGACAAATTTTCCGTATTATCGTTTGAAGATTTTAAAAATATGCAAAATAAAATTCTATTAAGTTTTATATTGAAATTTTTTTCTTAATAAAAGCCAGAAATTAAAAAAAAAACTTTGATTTGAAAGCTCTATGTCAAGCTTTTCTTTAATACTATTCTTATGTCTGCCATAAACGAATTATAAATTTTCTTAAAACAATTTGCCTAACAAAATTCAAAAGTAGAACTTCATACCGCAATACTTTCGTTTATGTGTCAATCACATAAACGACTTTTAGCAGAGAATGAAGAGTGAATTGGTTTAGTAGTGAATGACCAACGCAGCTCTACTTACTTTTAAACTAATGACGATAGTTAATATTAATCAATAATGTTCAACGGTTCAGGGCGCTTGAAAAGCCTACACTTGCTAAAAGTCTTGAACCGTGAATATTGCCAATAAATGTATGGCAGAAAAGTGTGCTCTAAGGCTCAGAGAAACTCGGTATGCAAGGAGCATTCCAAAGTAAACAGGACTTTTTGCATCTGCTACCTTTATCGATTGTCCAGTGAGAATTTTCATAATATTTTATTGATTGGAAGTGCAGTTATTGCGTTTTAATTGTCAGTATGTTTTTGTTATCGGTGCGAAAATGTGCCTCGAACAAAAAGCCAACATTAGATGTTGTGTTAAGATTGATAAAACTTTTACCGAAACGTTTCATTTGATGAAACAAGTTTATGGGGGTGATTGCCTATCCCGCAGCAAAGTGCACGAGTGGTTTCAACGTTTTCAAAGTGGTCGTGAGAACATAAATGACGATCAACATGAGGGTCAATCAAAATCTCTGATCACCGAAAATACCATCGAAACTGTGCGTGAATTAACCAAAAATCAGCCGAAATCATCATTGAAATTCATAAAATTGGAATAGAACATCTCTAAAGCATCGACTTATTGCATTTTTGCTAACGAAAGGTGTGTGAACGGTTTGTTCCGCACAGATTGACTGAGGACCAAAAATTTAACAGAATCCAACATTCAAAGGATGATTATTTGACCAAAAATCACATTTGAACCATTAACCACTCCCGTATTCACCTGATATGGCACCATTCGACTTCTTCCTTTTCGGAAAAATGCATTTGCCCATGAAAGGAAAGCGTTATGCAGACGAAGAGGCCCTTCAAAAGGCTTGCACCGGCATACCTGCCAATGAGCTAAAACACTTGTTCGACATGCTTTTGGACTGTGCAAAAAGCTGTATTGAAGCAGAAGGAGACTATTTTGAATTAGTAAATTGATTTTGCCGAAAAAAAAATTTCTTCTGTTTTTTTTTAATTCCTGTTTACTTTGGAAAGCACCCTGTACAATACGTCAAGAGCGTTACAATCGATGAAAGACCGCAAGCAGGCAATACAATCGCAGAATTTATAAATATTTTTGAGTCAAAAAGTCTGTTGAGTTGACAGGCCATGCCAACTGACCAGAATAAAACTGATTCGTTACAACCAGTTCTCTGCAAGGAGCTGAAACGTGGACTATAAGCAAAAAAAATAAAAAAATACCAAATTCGTCAGATATACTTCTTGGGCCACTTAGAAGCGTGCCTGATGGAAAGACGAACTTGAGCAAATAATTAGAAGCTAATCATTAAAACACTAAAAGGAAGATGTCAAGCTTATATGACAAGAATGGACGTTTAAAGAGCTCAAAGGAAAGTGATGGGTGCGCAAGCATTGACCAGCAAAGCAAGAGGGTGTCCAAGGTCGAGCTAATTGGACGAAATAAATGTAGAGCTAAAGAAATTCCAACATGAAAAACTATAGAAAGACGGTGAAAGACAGAGTAACGTGGAAGCATCTTTCAGCAAGTCGGGGCCACAAATCCCAGTACAGCCAAATGATAGCGATGAGTATCAATTGGGTGAAATGAGATTACTATTTAATAACAAAATAAAAAGCAAAGCTACATTTCCGTAATAATGCTCCAACACCAATTTATCTTAAGCAAACATAGTATCGAATAACCAATAAGCAGCTTATTATTATTATTTGCATAAACTTTATATAATTATTTGATGTCCGAAGTGAGACATTGACGCCATACATGAACTCGTTCATAGAAATATACTATATACGTAGTTGTTGTTTTTGTTGAACTTTGTGGCCACAAAACGAATTACGGCGTAATTGCGGCCAATCACCAAAGGGCTGACTGCCAGTGTGGCAGCACAACAACAAGAACAATAGGCAAAAACGAAAAAGAAAAAAAGAATCGCTAAGGAAGTGAAAGCTTAATTTTCTCGCCTCGCAGCAAAGGCATATATGAGCATGCGTGTGCGTGTGTGTGTGTGAGGAGAGAAAAAAAGGAACATAAATTCAATTTGCCAGTGAATAACAGTAAACGAACTTATATGCGCTTGTATGGGTAATCACAAAATAGCAAACATACGAGTCATTTTGTATATGTAGCGGATGTGTGTGCATGTATGTGTGTATATAAGCTTACATGTGTATGTGTATGGTTTCGCTGGCGCCTTTAATTGAATATTTCTCGTTTGAGTTTTTGTCCTGCTCGGCTGGGCATTGTGTGAAAACTCAATTTGCAGTCAACGAATCGAGCGCCGTAGGCCAAAACCCGCACACACGTATACACGCACGCACACATGTACGCAAGAAGAAATAATTTCGAGCATTTTGTAAAATCAGTTTCAGAGCGTGCATGCATGCATGTAAATACATGTCTGTGTGTGTGTGTATGCATGTGGGCCTCGTATGCATGTGAGCTTCAATGGGTGCGTTTGTATGTTCACGCATTAACTTTGTGAATTTATGCGAATTCTGTGTCAAGGACAATTGTGATTTTGTATGCTTTTTTATGCTTACGCAGCTTTATAGCTGTATTTGCTGTAGTAAGCCCGATGAAGCGTCGTTTTGTCGAAAATTTCAGTTTATGCCGAACACTTAACTTTGCTTACGCTCTTAGTTGGCTCACAAATTAAGGTCAACTAAAGTGCGGGCATTGATTGAGCTTTAAGCTTTCAAAGTTTATCAACAATAAATGCAAAAATCTTATGAAAATGAACCATTTCAAAGAATTTTAATAATAATAAGTCAATATGTTCATTATATTTCCAGATTCTTTAGTATTTCGTTGAGCTTAAAAGCTTTCAAAAGCTTAAGAATGTTTAAAAATATATATACACATTAATTTCATATATTTGATATGAAAATCAAATTTAACTTACAGTCTGTCGTTGCCGCCAATATATTTTTAAAATATTTTCAATATTTTCTAAAAATGTTTCCCAAGAACAACAATTAAAAATATGGAAAAAATTAATCAAAATATAATATTACTGCACTGCTTTGATAATATTAAGAATTTCACTCAAAAACACATTCGCATTTGTATTTGTCTATCCGAATTTCCATTTATGTTCGCCAAAATCCTTGAAATCGTATAACGTTAATAAAATATTTTCATATGTAGTCGACTTTATGACGCTTCACAACGTTTAATTGAGTTTTGCGATACCTTTGACTGTTTATTTATTTAAAATACAGCAGCAAGGCTGGCGCGTTTATGTGACTTTATTTGTTTTGAGCATTTTATTTATTTACTCTATCCGATTTACAAATTCAATGTGCTTTATTATTAAAATCCTGGCTGTTATGTTGATAGAATTTCCAAAAATACCAATTCTATTTATTTTGTTAGGTGTAATATTTTTCGGCAGTGAAAAATTGCAGTGTTGCATTTATGTACGATAAAGAGGCTGGCGATATTGAAAACGGAAAGCAACTCATACACATATGTAAGTATGTATTTAAAATGTAGGTATATATAAATTGTAGGTCAAAAATGTATTTTATTTATCGGCCTGAAAGCACGCTAAAGGAATATTACATTAACAACTGCGGCTATATTTACTGTTATCAGTATAGTTTTTCTTTTTTGACAACGCGATGCGTCCATATACTCGTACACATGTATGGGATTTAAATTTAATATCAGTTAAGAGCATCCCCAGAACTAATATCAATGCAAAAATCGACTTTTATAACCTGAAAACTCTTCAAGCATTTTTGAATATTTGTCATTCAAACCTCTGGAAATATAAATAACAAAACACAAATCACAAATTAGAAATAGAAATTCAGATTAAAAATTACAAAGTACAAACTCAAATTACGCAGTAAATATTACAAATTACAAATACAAATTAAAATTAAACAATATTTTTAATTTTTTAATTTAAAATTTTGGCCCTTGTGTAAAACAATTTACTCAATCAATGTAGCATACCTTTAGGCGCTAACGTAGTTTACACTCATTGTGCACTGCGAAAATTGCGTTCCACACATTCTAACGAATTAATTCGCATATTTTGTAAATTTTAATAAAAATATTTTGCCACTTCGTTGATTGCCTGAATTCTAAAAAGCAAACAAATCCCAGTAACCACACATACACACAGGCGCATATTGCACGCCGCGATTATCAAATATTCCGCGAATCATTCACATAAATGCCAACACTTAGTCAATGAATTCACCACTTTGCAATTGCGTGGCAAGTTCCGGTCGTGCAATCGCAGCTGGCGCACAGGTGTGGCATACCCGCACATGCGTGGGTGTCACCTGCTCTGCTGCTTAAGCATGCAACTGGCTGTGGCGGGCAGCAAATTTGTGGCATAATTTGAATTTGCTTGCCAAAATTTCGAAAAAAATAAGCACATAAACATTAAAATAATAAATAAATAAATAAACCATCGATAGCTTTAAATTTATTTTGCAAATACAAAATACAAAGCTGCGCCGTCACGCCGCAAGTAAATGAAATATGCAAAAATTGAATAATCTACGCCTGTCGCGCATTGTCTCGCACGCCTGTTTCTAACTGTATTGTCGATCTATAAGCAGACTGCTGCCTCAAGCTATTGTCGCACATATGTTGTAACTGTGTCTATTTGGCTGTGTGTGTGTGTGTTTTTGAATTTGCATTTGCGTTTGTTTGCGGTGGAAAAGACCGCGTCGACATCTGTCAGCAGCGACAACAATAACAATAATAACATATAGTTATTTGTTGTAGGATTCTAGCAGCTTTCGTGTTTTCTCGGCTACAGACGTGAAGACACGAAATTTATATGCATATACGATAAAGCAACCGCTTGAAGTGCTGGTTTACCACAAAGAATGCCACCGTCAGCACGCTGGTGACTTGAGTAGCAAATCTATACGCAAAGGGATGTGTGTGGAGGATTTAGGTGTGCAAATATTTGTACAGATATATATAGTATATATTTATATGTATATGCGAGTACCCGAGTAAGAAAAATTAGTTAATATTCCAATGTAAAAATGAAAATCGGTGTATTCGAAGTGGGTGTTTCAAAGAAAGCAATCCGTATATTCAATCCAATTTTGCTATCATATCAGTTTTGAATTGGAGGTCTTATGTTTTATGAGATTGACTACAAAATCTTCTTTTTATACTGCTATATTGGGTTAGGTTGTGTTAAGAGGTCGTTTCTAACAGAGATTCCACTTGGAAAACTTGGAAGGCGGGTCCTTTGACCATAAAGTCAAAAAATAGAGATGGTAGTCAATATTATGTCTCACTGAGTACTATCGAAGACCTTGGTCGATTTCATGCCACCTTAGCGCAAAAAAGAATATCTTAATTTTCATAATCTTTACATAGATAGCTACCAAGTACTGTTCGACATATGGAAGAACAAAGCAAAGCAAGAGGAAAATCAAAAGTTTCTTGGTAAAAGAAAAGAGAGGGTTTTTGATTTGATTTTTCGATACTTAAACTGATGTAAAAGAGCACGTTGTGGTTTTTGAAATTTGGTTTTATGAAGTCATATTAAGATTTTTGAGCATTTTTATGTGTAGAACTTGAAACAACGATTAAAGATATAGGATCCTTTCCTTACTGTTTAGGAGCGGAATCGTGCTAAGAATATTGGTAAAGGCCTTCGGTGATAATTGTATTTCGCGACAATAAACTATGTTCAGGAAGGCCATCAACATCAACTGACTGAACACGTTAATAAAATAAAGCACCAGCTGCTTGAGAATCGACAATTAACTGTCAGAGATCTTAATGGCATCGTTGGAATATCGGTAGGTTTAGTGAAAATCATTTGAACTTAAGAAAAGTAAAAGTATAATTATTCCAAAATCTCTTAATATTTTGGAAAATCAGCGTCGCCTTAACGTCTGTGAAACAATACATTCCGAATACTTGGATATCATGTATTATTATTGGCCATCAGCCTATGCTTCCAACTCGAAAATAGATGATCAATTAGTGAGTTGAAGTCGAAGAAACCATATCAAAGCTGGTCAAAAAAGAAGATCACATTGACAGTTTTCTCCGATTATCGAAGTGTGCTGCACTCCGATTCTCCGCCAACCGGCTAAACTGTCAAGAAGGAATACTATTTGAGTATTATGCGTCGTTTGCGCGAAGCTATTCGTAAAAGGAGTACGAAATTATGGTCCGAGAACTCTTGGATTTTGCACCACGATAATAGATCGTAAATTTTTCGACCAATATCTTGCTGCTATCACCGAATTCGATTGATTAAGCTCTTCTGGCTATTCAGCAAATTCACACGACCGCTTCGGAGAAACCGTATTGAGTTGATTGAGGACATTAAACGTGAAGCGCTACGCGCATTGAAGGCTATTCCGGAAACTGATTTTAAAAATTGTTTCGAGGATTGGTGAAAGAAGTGTATGTATTGGGCCCATGGAGAAGTACTTTGAGGTGGTCGATATAGATTTTGAAGAATAAGTTAAGAATCTTAAAATTACAAACAATTTTTTACTAGTTTTTGCTCATAGTACCTTACGAACGTTTCAATGCGCTCGATAAACCTTTGCTTATTATCGAGTAGATCAAAAATTATTTGTCGGATGTACTTAAAGTTTTCTGAGAATGTCTCTAAGATATGTATTACGCTTTAAGAAGATGTAAAAAAGTATTTTTTGGAAACTCTTATTACGCGGCAGGACTTTAAGTCACTTGGAAAGTTCCGACTACTGCGAAAACTTTTAATTCATTTTAATAGTTTTGACTAATTCCGATATTTATTACCAAATTATCAGAATATTGAAAAGGTTTCTATGGCATTTTTGGGTCACAGATTTGGAGATTTATAGCACCTACAAACTTTAGAAGTCTTTTGCTTTGCTTATCCCAAATTGATAGATTAAATATGTATTCATTTAAATAATAATTTTTTTTATGAATCAAAGAAATTCCCAAAATAAATCTAAATATTAAACCAAATGAACAGTAGTAAAGAAATAATAAAAAATTAATATAATTTTAGCACAATTTTGAGAGATTGAGTCTTAACTAAAAATACAAATTCTTCGTTTTTCAAAGTTAGCTTTTAAAATGGAAATAGTTGCCCTCATATTCCGAATTCGATCTTACTGAGGAGGTTATTCATTATAGTATGTAAGTTTTAAGAAAAGCCAAATACTAATATGATAATACATAAAATCTTTCTCTGGGGTTTATATGTATGACCGTTGCTATAAGCGATCAAAGGCGAATTTTTGAAGAAAATAAAAATTTCCCTATTGGGTATTTTACATACAGAAATAACCAAATGCTCTCAAGAACTGTGTGTCTACGCTTTGTCGAGTAGCAGCGCGCAGCTAAATAAACAGCGCAAACGCCATATTGTCATATGTTTTATCATGAATTTTGTATGATTTTTTGTCTCTCTCTCTCTCTCTCCTTAGCCATGCACACATTTCGCACTGATTGCCGTTTGCATTGCTGTTGCTTTTATTTTTGTTTGCACAAAATAATATTTGGTTTGCATATTTTTCTAAAATCAAATTCCAAATTTGCGTTTATCAAATTTTTTGCTTTCCTTTCATTTTATTTTGGGTTTTTTCACACACAAACAGTATTGCCAGATTGCTTGCTGCTCGCCCACACGTCGCGTAACGGATGCGATTGAAGTGTTTTTACATTTTGTTGTATTGAATCTGCCGGCGTCGTTATCATTGTTTGACGCAGCGTTTTTGTCGCATTAGCGTACGTGAGCAAGGCCAAAAATACGGAAAGGAATGGTGGAGAGATTTGACAAAAAAATAAAAAACAGAAAAACAAATAACAAAAGAAAATAAATCAGTGTTAAAATGAAATAAGAAAAGTAAGGAAGGGCTAAGTGCGGGTGTAAGCGAACATTTCATACACTTATACACTTGCAACTTGCAAGGATTAAAGACAGGGAAGCAGGGAAGTACTTTCAGATACAGAAGGCTTGTTAGTTATATGGGGTCTAGGGCAATATTTCACCTCATTTTTTCACTCTCTCAATTTTATTCTTCTCTGCTTTTACACTTCTCTCAATTTTATTAAGATAACTCACATATTGACTGTCATATTTGATAGAAAGTCACTCGGAAGTTCGAAAATCTTTATATAAGATATATAGGGGACTCGATCCAAACTATTTTTGATACACAGAGATACTATCATCAAGAAATGGCTTCCTCCAAATTCCAATTTTATATCTCACACATTGACCGACACTTTCGGTAAAAAGTCTACTAAAGGCTCAGTATTCGCTACCCATGTGCTTGAACGGTTTGTTTCCATTTCAACAATTTTTGTCATTGAGGTGACATACTTGGACGGCATTATTTGTGCAAAGTTTTATCCCGTTATATTAGTTGCTTCTTGATTTATACACAGGAAAGTTAAAGACTCAAATGGAATTGAAAATGGTGTTTTATGGCAAGTAGGCGTGGCTGAAATCCGATTTCACTCATTTTGGCACTGTAATATGGAAATCTCAGGAGTATGTCATGCACCGAATTTAGTTGACATCGGTCGAACGGATCTCCAGATATGTGTTTTCACCTAAAAGTATTTTCCTACATTGACCATCACTCCTTTAAAGGCCTGCTTTTAGCAATACAGTACCGTTATATGGAGAGTCAGCGGGGTTACCAATCGATTTCATCCAACTTTACGCTGTCAGCAGGAGTTCTTATCACATTTGCGCTGGGTGAACCTGTTTGTTGTATATTAAGTGGACATGTACATCTTAAAGAGCGACCTTTTGTTTAACTTTTAAGCTCTCTGTAATTTTTTATAGAGTCCATAGGCGATTTTCAAGTTTTTCATTTAAAATATAGTCTACTCTAAAACGCATAGTGCAAATTATTAATTATTCAAAATTTTATACATAGGAACTGCTTTTCAGTTTTTTCTCTGAAAAAGATATAATCTTTTCAGTAACCCCTAAAACTCTCTCTCCTGCAAATTTAACTAACTCACTTTTTGGATATAAAAAATCAAATATATATAGTCAAATTCCTAACCTCCTCATTTTATATCTGCAAAAATAAAATTCAGGAAAAAAAAAACAAAGAGAGAAGACCTAAAAACCTCGTCAACAAATATTTCCCCAAAAGAAATGTAAAAGAAGCCCAAATGAAATGAAGAAATGCTCGAAATTGTCAAAGCTAAGCACATTTCGTGTGAAGTGCAGAAAACGATATCTTCGGCAAGTTAAAATAACGCCGCAACACACCAGCTGCTGTCACCGCGCTACCACGTATTATGTGTGCGCTGTTTCGCCTAAGCGTATGCTTCAATATTTTCTGCTTCTTCTTGTCTGCTTATTGATTCGGCAATATGGCAGTGTTACAAGTGATTGCTTTTGTTGTTGCTATCTTAGTTTCTATGTCACCAGAATTGAATTGAAATTTGAATATCCGCGAGTTTTGGCGCGTGTCTACATTGTCATAGCAGGGCTGCTTTGAAATCGCATGCGGGGTAGGGTGCTCCTTCGACTATTTGCTCGTAGGTTTTTATGGTTTCTTCTCGCAATTTTCGAAACACATATACGTAATAGATATATATTTAGTGCGAAGATATGAAGGCTGCTATTCTACAATAAGTTAAGGCGAATACTTAAGTATATAACAGATGATTGTGTGTGCTTATTTGCCGCAATCTGTTTTATTAAATTTTGTCTTGAACAAAAATGTTTTTTCATTTATTTGAGATTTGGCTTCAATAAAATCGTATAAATTTGAGCAGTGCCTGGTTGGCAGGTGGAAATATTTATGTCTACAAGTATTTTTTGGTTGTTTATTTGCTTATCTGTTCAGCGTGTTTATGTGTAATCTATGTTAAAATATGTGTGTTCCACTGATAAGGAATTTGAGTAAGGTATTTTACTTTTAATTTAACTCTAATATCAAGCCAAGCAAGGTTTCTTCTGAAACTTATCACGTTAGCTTCGGCCTTCAAGAACAATTTTATTTATTAAATATGCTTTAGATAAAAGTTCTGAAATAGTTCTTAAAGTAAATTTGGAAAATTTTTGTATACTCTATCATATTATAAGTCATTTTCAACAAGAATGCATTGTGAAAAAACAACAAAAAATTGTAACTAAATTGCCCAGGTAAATAATATTTAAAAAATGTATTTTGACAAGTTGCTAGGACTGTCCTTATTTGCTTTGACCAGACCGACACCACATTCATTGAGAGCATTATAACTGCCGATGAGCGTTGGGTTTAGGAGTTTGACATGCAAACAAGTCAACAATCATCGGAATGGAGGTGGAAAAAATGAGCCGAAACAAAAAATCCATGCCATGGTTTCGCACCGGAGAGACAGGCGGCCGTATTTAGGCGTTTGAGTAAGAACATCTGTACAAAACGTCCGGAATTGTGGAAAAACAATTCATGGATTTAACACAATGATAATGCATCATCGCATCGAGACACGATTTTGAAGGAAATCAAAGCCAAAAATATCATCGGTGTGTTTCTTAGCTAACTACTAATACTATTTTTTAACTAACTTTTAATCCAACGCCCAGCTTTAGGCAACGGCAAACAGCTGGTGAAACCAACTTTTGCAGGACAATAATAAACATTTGAACCAATCCATGAAAAATATACTACTACCGAAAATCAGAAACTATCAAACTCATTTTGTATTTAATTGCATCAATAATTAATAGTTAAACAAGTTTGTTGTAGCGAAAAGGTGCGTGGCTTAGCTAACTACTTACGCAACGCCCAGATGTAGGCAACGGCAAATAATTTTTGAAGTTATTTGGTAAAGTTACACGAAAATTTGAAAGAAATCATGAAAAATATGCTACTTTCGCAAATCCAAAACAATACCAAACTCAATTCGTATTTAATTGTACTCATTATTTGTATGATTACATGCGATATTTATATGCAACCATAAAACATAGCCAGCTATAATTTATATAAACATGTCCGAAATGTACGATTGCTACTCCTGCATTCACAGTTCTCATTGCATTCCTTTGGCATCCGTCAAATTACTTTTGCTAATTACACATTGTATTGCATTACAGAAAAACATTTGTTGTATTAAATGGCAAATGGAAGAAGAAACAGCAGCTAAAGAACTAGTGGCTGCAGAGGTAATAGCGGCGGTAGCAGCAGCGGAGTACAAGCAAAAGCAGAAGGAGGAGTATAATAATACACAGTATTGTTGTAGAAGAATAAATGCATTCGCATTAAGCTTTGCGCGTCGGATTTCAGCAGCTAAGGAATGTAAACCACCGAAGTAGCCAATAAAATCATAGCCATTGCAATTTGCAGGCAACCAGCACATGCACACACACACTCATACATATGCAGACAAACGCATGCATTGGCAGCTGTAAAAGGACGACAACAATGCCACTGCGTTGGTAACAAGAAACGCTAAAAAACAAAAACAACAACAGCAACAAACAACAATAATGTGGAACAATGAGTAATAATCGGCAGCGCTGCTAGGTAACTTGAGTGAAACTAGCGCTGACGAGGGCAGAGGCAGGATCTAAGGGGAAATTGCACTTAGCGGCAGTGTCGCTACACATACATTTGCAACCATACAATGTTGCCACACACACTGTGTGTGAATTGTGCGCTTCGTGCATTGGTATTTAGTGCATTTTTATATTTATTTGTTAGCTACAAATCTTCGCTTTCACGAAATAAATTCCAATTTCAGTCCGCTGCCTTCCTAAGGTCCGAATTCCGGCAGCGCAGCAGCGGAAATGCATCAAATGAGAAAGTGCAACAAAAAGCTGCAGTGTGGCATACACGCACAGCAGTCTATATTAGTGCAACACTAAAGTTGTGCAGCGCAAAAGTGCCGCCCAGCAACAAATATTTCGGGAAATCCAACATTTCTGCCCAGTGAAGCATCTCGGTCCATTTGCTTTTTCATTTGATCGTAAAAGATTTCGCTCAGCCACACCCCACCCACCACAATGCAGCAGAGCTGCGTGCAAAAGCTGAGCTTTTGCTTGTTTCGATCACAGGTTTTGTTGCATTGTTAGGTACGTTGGCGTACGAATGCTCGGTTGGCAGAAAATTGATATTAAGAGGTGAGCATATTTATTTTCGTATATCTTTTAGTGTGAGTTTGGGCCGGATTACCATTGTTTGTATTGCTTGTATCCCTGAAATAAGTTTTTGTTTTAAAATATTTGATAAAGCTCGCGGTGTGAGTTAAGACGACCTCTATTGGCTGCACTAGCTGCTTTGAGGCTTTGTAATGGATATCCTTGAGGGGAGAGTAAAAGTGTTCCTGTTTAGAAAGCAAGATTTTGAATTAAAAATTACTAAAATATTAATAATATTGTGCTAGCTTTTGAATTTATTGTATTTTAACAGATTTTTTTTAAATATTAACAATGATTGTGGGAAATTCGTTATTATTACAAAGGTCTGTAAAGAGATAATCGAATACATAATACATATAGTATATATATATATATATATATATATATATATACATATATATATGTATGTATACATATATATGTAGAAATTTTGAAAAAAACACAAGTAATAGAGAGCTAAGTTACCCGGAAGTTTGAAATTCTTTTCTGATTCTTATCGATTTTCTCATACAAGGTATATGGGGGCTAGGTATTATTTCGACCCAGTTTTTTCCTCTTTCGGCATTAGAACATATCTTTATCAGAAATAGAGCTCTCTGAATTTCATTATGAACCCTCACATATTGACCACTATATAGGTTATAAAATCAAGCGTTTTAGGTGCAAGGGAATTACGGGAAGTATTGCTCTGATTTTATGCACACACACAGTCATTGGACAGAGATTATTTAAAATTTTCATTAGCATTTATTACATATCGACCGACAGAAGATGGCTTCGGTCAAGACAAAGACAGTTCGAAGTAAGTTCGAAAATATTTATATTAGATATACATCTCGTTTATTGCTTTTACATCTTAAATTACTGGAAAATCGACGGTCCGTTCTCTGTCTTTCATTTGTTTTCAATGTAATTATTATTGACTCCCCCTATTTATTAGGGGAAATTAATTTCAATACTCCTCAGCGTTATCTCAGATCTATTTCCCCATTTAGTTATAAAAAAGAAAGTACAAAATTTGCGGAATATGCTCCTCTCAAGCGTGCTTTGCGTGAGTTTAACTCGATTTCCGAGAAAGTTCTTCTTGATTTTTATCACTCTAGGGTTTCATTCATTAATACCCTTAATTCTGTTTTTCAGTTTAAGTTATCTACTTGTGTAATTGTAATTTAGTTAGTTTAGAACTCTAATTTGAAACCTAATTCTCTTTTAGTCTGTAAGAATTAATGTTCATAGACTTAACTAAATAAAATAAATAAATATATGGGAGCTAAAACGCAAACACTTGTTATTAGAGCAAAAGTATTCTCCCTGAATTTCGATTCATAGACAACCGTTAGATTAACCGGTAGTAATATCACCGAGTTCCACATATTTGTTGTCTGGGTTCTAAAAATGTTACAGTTCGATTTCGAAAATTTTGGGACGTAAGATAAAATACTTATAGGGCATTATTTGTGCAAACTTTTTCTCTGATAACTTCATTAATATTTGTTACGGATAATATGTAGAAAAATCAATTAAATGTTTGTTATATGGAAAGTAAGCGATATTGTCAAACGATTTAGCCCATTTTTACAGTGTTTAATATATACACACCAATTTGGGTTAGAATTGGTCGGGTAGTTAATGATGTATAGGATTTCACCTAAAGGTGAGTGCTGCCTCGCCCGTTGTCAAATTTTTCCACTTGCTGCGATTAATCCTATTCTAACAGATTGGATGTACAATTTAATGCTTTTGGCGCAACTATTCAGTGAGTTATCGCACTAATAGTAGTTTTGAACATAATCGTTATTTGCGGAGTGGGCATGATTATTATTTGATTTTATTAATTTTCATAGTGTGAAAAAGAAGTGCTAAGAGGAGCCGTAAGTTTGGTTGAATTAAGTGCTGCGGTTTGGATATGATCAATAAAGTATTTAGAGAGCGGGGCTACACGCAACTACAAGGAAAAATATTTAATATTAATATACAAGGTCTGTCGCAAAAGAAACAGGACTGTTAAAAAAAACACCACAAAAAATTAATATTTTTCAAAAGTTATATTTTTTTGTTCAAAGTAGTTTCCTTGTGCTTCGATACAGCGTTTAGCCCGGTCAATTAGCATTTCAAATGAGTGTTTAAGGTCATTTTTCGGAATGCTCTTGAGATATCAGTCGTCGCTTTTTGGATAGCTTGAAATGTCCTGTAACCAGTGTCCTTTCATGGGCAAATGAAGTTTCCTAATAGGTAAAAAATCACAGGGTGCCATGATCAGGTGAGTAGGGTGAGTGATTAATGGTTAATATGGAGTTTTTGTCAAAAAATCAGTGACAAGCGTCGACCGATGACACGGCGCATTATCGTGCAACAGGCGCCAGGACCCTGCCGCACGGTATTGCGGTCGAGCACGACGAATGCGTGACAAAAGACGCTTCATAACACCAAGGTAAAACACAGCATTAATCGTTTGGCCTGGTGGGTCGAACTCTCGGGGTACAATACCCTCGGAATCGTAAAAACAAATCAGCATTGTCTTTATTTTTGACTTCTTTTTTGATTTTGGCCGGCCCGACTTCTGATAGTCACAGAGGTCCTCACGACCTTCTTGGAATCGCTTAAACCACTCATGCACATTACTACGGGATAGGCACTGATCACCATAAACTTTTTGCATCATTTGAAATGTTTCAGTAAACGTTTTCCCAAGTTCAAAACAAAATTTAATATTTGCTCTTTGTTCAAAATGCATTTTACGACCGATGACCAAAAGCTGCTGTCACTTTTTGATCGATAACATCGATTGTAGTTATCCAATTGTCTTAAAATTTTTACGAAATGTCAACAAGAGATCGAACTTTTTATTTCATATACCCAACAATAGGTGGCGTCACCAGAAAGTTCTGTTTCTTATGCGACAGACCTTGTATATGTATGTGTATTTTAGCTAACTCCAATGACAAATACCCATTTTTTTACGGAGTGTGGATATTTTGAAAGAAAACGATATCTTTGAAAATGCTGCAAACAGGTTTTGGTGGGTCTATTTTGCTACGAAGCCAAGTACTGAAGTGACACAAATCATTCCGTGAAGGTTATGAATTCCTAAAATTTAGCTCATGCTAGCCGCATGCCACTCATCCACCCCTGTTACTGACGATAATATCAAAAAAGTGTTGTAAATTGTAATGAGTTGGCCTCAGAGAGATAGCAGAGGATGTCAAAATCTCTTTTGAATCGACTCAACAAATTTTATTTAATATTTTGGGTATAAAACTAGTTAATAGCAAACTCGTACCGAAAGACCGAAACTTTTTACAAACACGATGACTAGTGGAGAAATCAACATCCATCAAACTCATTATTACAGTTGTCTGGACGTGTTTTTATAAACATGATGTTGAAACTGTCAAACAGTAGCGAATAGTGCTCCAAAAAAGTGCAGAAATCAAAAAAAAACCAAAACCCGCTGAAAGTACTGAAGGCTAACCCAGCCGATACTCATACCAAGTAAAACTAGATTAAGTTTTCGTATGCTCGACTATTTTGCAGTTAATTGCTTAGTATGATTGTATCCGGGTCAAATTTGATCACATAAAATATCCGAGGTGTTATTTCTCTGTCAGCTTGACTTTAAAGTGGGCCTTTCGTAAAAGTTTCGTTTAGTTCTTACACAAGAGCTCCAAGGATAATTACATTTTTCGGTCTCTTAGGTCGACCTTACATATATACATACTATATGTGACTGATAATTTTAAAAAATACCACATTTATGAAAATGGGAATTTACGACTGTCAGGCTCTGGTAATATGAAAGAAAGCAGTTAAAAGATGACTTTAAATTTAGAGTTAGGAAGTTGGCTGTAGGGGTTTCGTACTGCTGTGAAAGAAAAATTATAAAACGGTTGTTCGAAATGAGTATGATTTTTGAAAACTTAAAAAAACTTTAAAACTCTCAATATGTATTCAAAATTACTAATATGTTTAATGAAAGGTAAAAAGAAAGCGCTGCAATGGAGGTATGAAAGCTTCCTATAGATGCGAAGAAAAAATCAGATTTTTTTAAATTAGGAGTATTGATTTTTAAATTAGGAGTAGGCCACCATTCAGTGTAAAATTTAAAAAAAAAATTACTCCATCTGCTGCCAGCCTTTTCTTCAACCGTTTCCTTACGCTTCTGCTATTTTAAGCAGCACTACAGCTCGTTGCTTCTAACTCGCATCCTTGAAATGTCAAATGAGCAAAGTTGCTGCTGCAAATATAGCACAAAATTGCTAGCAACTTATCAGAGTAGTTAGTTTTCTTTGTTGTTATTACGAAATGTACGCTGGTGCAAGGCTGCAGCAGCCAAAGCAGCGTCGCATTAAATATTGATGCCGCTTCTATAATGAGCGAGATTAATTTGCAGCTATTCGTTTGTGATTTTTTGCACATTTTGCTGCGTCATTTGCTACGCTGCCGTACTTTTGCAAAATTCTATAAAATGCGCACGAGTTGTCGTGCTTCTATATGCTGCCATTGTAGTTGTTGCAACAGATTTGTAAGCTTATGCGCGCGGCAAAGTTGCTCAAGGCGGCTGGCGTATAGCTGTTCTCTTATGCATTCTTGTTGTTTTTCTACATGCTTTGTTTGTGTTGTTGTTGTTGTTGTTGTTGTTAGATGTTGTCGCGTTCAAGCAACTGCATATCAAATTAATTAACGCGCGCGTTGAGCGCTAAGCAACGCGCACGTTAGGAACCTTCTCATTGTTATTGTTGCTCTATCTGGCAGTAAGCTTTAGCGCTTTTCACAGCTTTAGAAGTAAAGTACGCATTATCGTTGCATCATTTTATGCTCATATCCTTTTGCGCTCGCCATTTATTGCTTTGCAATAGATCTGCGCGTTCCTTCGGCGCTCGCTTGTCCGCACATTGCGCGCTTTGCCGCGAACAACGATCTCGCTTGTATTTTATTCTATTGCGCTGCGCGCCCATTGTGTGCTTTTGGGCGCACTACAGCCGCTGGCGACGGGTAGCTGCTGCCAGCCGCGATAAAATGCTGAAATTGATTGCGCGCTTTTGTGAGACTTACACTGGAACGTCGATTTTGCTGGAGACCCGCCACTTCCGGCCACTTTAAGCGCTGTGTGCTTGCTGCTGCCGCTTTCAGACTCATTTCGTTGCTTCTTTCTCGGCGCGAATCCCTCTTGCTCTGCGTATATTTAGACTTTTGTATATAGTTGATGATTTTTCCGCGCGTAAGCATGATTTATTTGCTGCTGCCGCGTCGTTTTGTATTGCCAGTGTTGCCGCCGTTGAAAGTTTTCAATAATTTCTGCGCAACTGTCAAATTAATGGCGCTACAAGACGTGCGTTGTAGTCATCAATAAGCGATACGCGCGCGTTTACTAGTTATTTTGCTGTTTTGCGCGACTCAAAGGCTACGCGATTTTATTGCTGGAAAAGCTGTGTGGATTTATTACACTTAACTGTACATTTGAGACATGAAATCAAATGCTTTTGGCTTTCACAAGTTAAAGTTTGCGCTAAGCGAAGTGAACTAAAAATGTATTGAATTGCAAACTGTACTCAGTTTATTTGCTATTCAACTGGAATATCCGTTTCCGCTTCCGCTGTGGATTTCTCGCTTGTATGCCTGCGCTTGACTAAAGCGAAGCTGAACTGAACATTATTAATTCTAATCCGCTTTAGTCAATTTACCAGCATAAATTCGACTGCAAACACAAATCTTTGTTCAACTCGCACACCCTTAACTACACAAATACCCACGCATACACAAACGCACACACACATGCATACGCTTACAATGCATATATGAACAAAGGCATAGTAGTATATAGTTGAGCGTTTCCCAAAAGCCTATTCAAACAATTGCCACATTCGATTTGGCTCTGGCAGTTGTTTGTTGCTGCGAAATGAACCTTCGTAAAATAAAATTTAATCTCTTCAGGAATTTTCCAATCCAATTTCAAAGCAATTGTAGAATTGTATATGTAGAAAAATTGCCATCGTTATGAGTTAGGTGGAAAGTTGTGCAATACTAAAGATGGCTAGGTTTATAGGTTCATGCTATACATAAGCCACCTAAAGTAGAAAAAGTCGATTTAGCAGCAATGCTCCACTGAACTCCTCCTCATAATTCCTTAAGAATACATATAGTTTTATACTTATACCAAAAAAAATACACATATGTACATGAAGGAAAAAGTGTGTTGTTTGGCATTTTTAGCTTCCCTATTAAGAACTCTTAATTGCTTCGGTGTAAAGAAGCTTTGTACCTTATCATTTCTTTTCGTAGAATTCTATTAGATTACTAGATAACTGGTGGTTTGAGGTTACCAAAATGCTCAACAAAAGCTGGACTTTAAGGGGTGAAGTTTCTCCAGAGTTGAGCTCTATTGGCGATTTTTGGTCAATACTTTAGTTGAGCGCAATTAGCCTTACATTGAAGGCTTACTTTAATAGTTAGTGCAGTTGAAGCTGAGTCGTATTTTCCGATAATCCCAGGTTCTTGAACTGGTATTATTGGCAACTCAAATCATGTCAACTCAACTGAACTTAATTTAATTTTCAACTCAACTTAACTTAATTTAATTTTCAACTCAACTCAACTTAATTTAATTTTTAACTCAACTCAATTTAATTTAATTTTTAACTCAACTTAACTCAACTCAACTCAACTCAACTCAACTCAACTCAACTCAACTCAACTCAACTCAACTCAACTCAACTCAACTCAACTCAACTCAACTCAACTCAACTCAACTCAACTCAACTCAACTCAACTCAACTCAACTCAACTCAACTCAACTCAACTCAACTCAATTCAACTTAACTCAACTCAACTTAATTTAATTTTTAACTCAACTCAACTCAACTCAATTCAACTTAACTCAACTCAACTTAATTTAATTTTCAAGTCAACTCAACTTAATTAATTTAAACCAACAATTATTAATTTCAGCGCAATTACCTCTCCGAAGCAGTCATAAAACTTTTATAACTGTGTAAGCTCTTCGACTCCGGCTAGTGGAGTCAGTTATTAACTTTCTTGACTGGTTTTAAAAACTTAAATCACTTCCGGCTGACAAACACCTGCCTATCATGGACGCCTGATGCTAATTTTCAAGCACATAAAGAAGCTTAATGCGCTGTGAATGTAAACAGCTGTTGCATATTGATTTGTACCCCGCACGTCGCTGCTCAGCCAAAACATTCATTGGGTAAAGGATGAACTAAAAGAAAGGGTTGGAGTCTTAAGTAAAAAATCGCGGATTTGAAACTTTTGCCGCAGTTAATTTGAATTCTCCGCCGCCACTTTCCACATTTTGCAATAATTTTACAAAGTTTGAGGGCTCAGCGAGTGACCGCGAGGAGCAAGGAAGTATATTATACATACATATATATATATATACATATATATTATATGTATGTAAGTATATTGCTTGCGGCAGCTGCTAGGGTTCCTTAGTTAGCATGCATTAACCAAAAGTTTTTGTTGTGGTTCGCAATTTTGCTTTCTTAACTGTTTTATTATTTGTTGAGTTTTATAATAGACCTTCTGTTTCCTTTATTGTGTCTATTTTTGTACGTTCCGTCTATGCTTTGAAGTTATGCCTTCATTGAAATGTTAAAATTACCTAAATAAACAATGCCCATTTTTAAATTAAGTTAATGCAATTTTCTCAAAATTTGCGCAATCATTTTCCACGCATTTATTGCGCTTCGTTTGTTTTGTGTTTCCGCTTTTCCTTTTATTGGCATCGTTTTTACAGTGTTCCAGTTTATAAATTTTTTGCGAAAAATTTGCAAAGCGGTTTAATTTTTTTCTATCACCTACACGTACACATTTTGAGGTAGAAACTTTGTCTTCACAGAGTAAAAATTAAATGAAGTCCGTTTCATTGAGGCTTCTACCAAATTATTTCCGATCTGTCTTAGGCGAGTCCTCTAATTGTATTACTTTTTTTTAGATAGAAATGATACCTATCGCATTAAAAAAATTCGTCTTTATATTTCATTGAATTCGAGTTTATGAAAACAAATCTGGTGGTTGACAAAGAAGAGTCCGAAAAGTTGTACCTAAAGCCTCCTCAGATTGGCTAACGTAAAGCAAAGGGTGTTAGTATTAAAATATCAACCGTAAAAGGTTTTGTGGCCTTTGGAACCTTCCGGCGAAACATGGATCATTTGAAATACACTGGAGGCCGAGAATTAGTCCGAATGAGTTCTGATCTCGCTTCTTAGGTTGATACAACCAATTACATCTTCAATAAGCAGCGCTTGGAGCAACAATTTTTTCATTCCTAATTAATACCGCAGAAGAGAAATGCATTAAAAGAGATCGACGTCTATTTTTATTATAAATATAATATTATATAATTATATGTTGTAAAAGGGAGGAGCCAAACTGCAGACGTTAGCACTTGAGCCATCATTAGGCCCATTGAGCTCTCGAGTGGTAACAAATTTAGTATTATTGAGCAACTCAGTGCATTTGGTAAAATATCTTAACCTGATTTTGAGTTGGAAAAATGGGAACGGCGGAACATATTCTGTTTAAACGGCTGTGAGCTGGGCATTCGTAAAAGTATTGTTCTAGCGTCTGATCATCCATGATGCATGCTTTGCATTCCACCAAGTATACTTTACCAATTTTTTGAAGATGAGATTTCAGGGCTGGGTGTCCTGTGATGATCACTAAATAAATATCCCTAGTTACTTATATATCTCTTGCCTAAAAGTAGCAGGTTTTCAGCATATCGATCATTAACGCTACTCTAAACCACCTTCGACCTGAGGTAGTTCTCTAAGAACCATTGTTTTAAGTAACACTTTGAAAAGCTGAATGGTCTAGGGCTGCCTAGGAGTACTGTGTTCCTGGCTCCGCCGAGCGGGCCAACTCGTTTGCCTTTCCGTTTGGTTCTATTCCTATTCCTATTATAGTACCTCTGATTTTTAATTGTCGATTGGTTATCTTCTAGAAGGTAAACCATCTGGTTAGAGCAGAGACTGTGAATTCTAGTTATTTAGTTTGAAGCCACTTTCTGCGTTTGAATTACTACAGAAGAAGTCCGTTCCTGTTCTTATTTCACGCTTTGATCCATTATCACTTTATCACTTATCTTCCTTTTTACTGGCGTAGACACCGCTTACGTGGTTATAGCCAAGTTAACAACAGCGCTCCATTCGTTTCTTCTCTTCGCTATTTGGCGGCAATTCGAGATACCAAATTGCTTCCACCAGCGGGTACTGCATCGAAAACCTTCAAAGTTGCAGTGTCCTCTTTCATACGGACAAAATGACCTAGCTAGCGTAGCCGCTGTTTCTTGATACGCTGAATGTCGCCGTAAATCTCGTTCAGCTCATCGTTCCATCGACTGCGGTATTCGAAGTTGCCAATGCGCAAAGGGCTATAAATCATCCGCAAAGCACTGTGAGGACCGACTCATCATAACGGGAATAATAAAAATGCCTTAGCTGTGTTTAATTCTCCATAGATCACCCTTCCTCGGTCGTTTTGCCAATTAACGCCGAGAACTGCAGCCAGTGGAGAAAAATACCACGGCATGATAGACTTGGTGTTCTTTAAAAAATTTTATTCCAGAAAAAAGAAAAACTCAAAGCATTCCTCTCAATGCTTTTAAAGTTTCATTTTCTCATTCTACATACTATATATTAAAATTGTTTCTGAGAAAATAAGTTGCAGTAATCTTCCACTGTGCGCTCGCCGGGCCTG
Source organism: Bactrocera tryoni (assembly GCF_016617805.1). Classification (NCBI taxonomy): domain Eukaryota; kingdom Metazoa; phylum Arthropoda; class Insecta; order Diptera; family Tephritidae; genus Bactrocera; species Bactrocera tryoni. Next base: position 46,705,660 of record NC_052499.1, read on the forward strand.
CCATACATTACATAACCGACCAATTTGCATATTTCGTCACAAGAAACAACAAAAACGAAGCGCAAAATGTACAACACAATGCGCAGTTAAATGAGATACACAAAAGCGTTGCAAATTTGCTTATGCTCCACCTTAATGTACGAGTATCCCGCAGATAACCTGCAGCAGGTGCTTGACATTTTGCATTTGCTAATAAAGCAAGTAATTGAATAAAGTATAATGGCCGACATAATTGGCACTATTTTTGAGGCGACCCCACATGACGCCTGGCAAAGGATTAAAGTGCGCTAAATATGCTAATTGCGAATGGCAGGGACGGAGCGGCTGCCGCGTGCCGAAACCATGCAAATAAAAGCGAAGTGAAAAAACCACTGAGACGTTAATTCGTTTTATGCGGTGAGAAATGAGAAATGAACCCTTTTCATGTAGGATTTACGCAACGAGCGAATGAAATGGCGGCCAACCGAGAGTTGACGGAGGATTTAAATGCATAACAAGCGCCAAGTATTGCTCGAAACCGCGCGCTGAGCGACGTGGCCGTCCTGGGAATGCGCAGTTCGGGGGGAGCGTGCGCAAATTCGCCATTGAAGGCATCAAAAGTTTTCGGAAAGTTTTCAATGCGCTTTCTTTTTCGCTTCTTTTCATTTGGTCTACCTAGCGCTTGTTGTTTTTGTCTTTGCCGTGTTTACCTTATTTTGTCATTGAGTTGCTGGTCGACCGAGTCGTCAGCGGAAAGTTAGTTAGCAGTAGGTTTGTGGGCTTAACGCTTGGTTGCCTCCGCAGCACTTTCGCATCATCATCATTGATGAAGAGGTGAAGAGGATCTTCTTACCTTTTCTGCTCGAAACATTTGGGGCAGATTGAGGGCATATGGCAGAAGTGATGGTTGCCTCCATAGCTAATGGGATTAGCGTTTGAATGCGGTGCGTATTTAAATAAATTAAGTGCTTTATTTAAGCAGATAATATTTGCTAGGTGGGTGTGAAATTTACGCAAGTACTGTTATATGCGAATGAAATGCGAAATGGTGCTGGAAAGTGCTCGTAAAGTGAATGCAAAAGAGTGATTAGAAAAGTATAGGGCTATAAAAGTGGGGATTTAGGGTTTTTGGAATAAATTACACCTCTTCGATATCTTTGAAGAATTGTTGAAATTTTAGCAAAATATTATATTTTTCTGATGTCTATCGTGGATACTAAAATTTGGACTATTAACAAATATAAATAGCTTTTTGTAGTCGGATACGAGAGAAGATTGTTTATCTCTCGATAAAAAAGATAATTTTAAAAAAGAGTTTTCATACGAGTAATCGGACAGTCGTAATCTATAGTTAAAACTCTGTATAAGATAATTATTTGTCAGCTCATTGGAAGAAAATTAGCAGTATTCGCTACATATTTGTCATTCTGTCTTGAGCGGTTTGTACTGGATATTGTCCAATGCGCGTTCATGCGCTAATGTTAAAAATTTTGACGAACGCTAGTTGTTAAAGTTGTATGGAGGAGTGTGAGCTGGAAATATGCAGGCACTTTGTACTAAATTAACCAGCCTTTGCAAGACTAACCATCAAACATCTTGGTAGTACTATCTTCGGCGAACCAAGAGGCAAAGCTGAAACTGTCATTGACCGCCTCAACAAATTTGTGGGCAGCTCTAAGCGCTTTGTCGATTCGGGAATATTAAAGCCTCGGTGCAGCCGAAGTTTTTATATTTTTGTTTTTGAATGAAGAAATCTAAGACGACTTGACGCATTGACGTTACTTTTTGTTAACATATTGTTATGAAAGTATTTGTGAAATAGAGTTTTATTACGATCCACTGTGAAGGATTTAATAAATTTAGAATCTGCCGGTGAATACTTGGTGAGACTTTTGGCTGAGTTTGAATGATGGAATGATGGAGGGATTTGCTTCATAAGTGTTATTTGAGGACTCTATCAAGCACAGTTTTGAAGAAAAATATCTGCACCATGGGTCGGGTTATAACACATACGGCAATGCCATCAGCCAAGCATTGAGGCTGGAAAGAGTGAGAGTAAGGGTTGGAACTTCATGTAGGATAGTGTAAAGCGGCGCCGAATTCGATGTTAGGTATCAAGTCATAAAGGTAGTTGCTTATGAAATTACCTAAAGCGGTCCACTCCGTGTAAGTTTGAATTCTAGAAGAGGTTTTGGAACGGTTTCTCTTACAAAAATCCGAAAGAAACCTTTAGCTAAAGAAACAAACTCAACTTAACCCCGCAGTTATACTATTTTCGCTCTAATGTGTTGGTAATGAAGCCACTTTCAGAAGAGATTCCTCAAAATTTGGTCAAGCTTGTCTCAGAACTCTACAAAGCGGCCCAAGCTAAGAAAAAGCGCTCCTTGCTTAAAGCCCAGTTTGTTTAAATATTAGGGCTAAGTACTAACTATGTGTATAATGGACTCGACACGGTCCGTGGGCGAATAAAAAATAACGTTATAATTGTTTAGCTATGCTTTGGGCCAACATTGTAGTGTTAACTCACTAACGAACAAGGTTGTACTGAGAGTTTTAACACCCTGTTTAATTGTAAGCTTCTAAAAGCTTTTCTCGTGCATAGCGTAAGAAACTTAGCGCAGAAATCTGATGGACCAACGTGCAACCAGGTCACAGAAAATGTTTCATATGCGTCGCAAATTTGCGTTGCTTTTGTGCAATTTTATAAAATACCGTTATGCTGATTTTATGCAATTTTCTGCAACGCCAAACACGCTCGCTCCCTTAGCTAAGCAGAAACCGAGCTGCTAATGCAAATCCGCAATTGAATAAATGTATGCGAAATGTTTGCTTTTGCACTGAGTCCTTTTTCGCAATTTTCGCACTACACTAACGAATACATACATACATTGGAGAGTATTATAAGTATACGCGCAAAGATTGTGCTCACCGGTCATTTCATTTGAATGACCACACAGAAAAACATTTCTTTACAACACCATTGAGCTGCGCTTTGACAATTCTTCAAGCATGTTAACTATTATACATGCCTTCCCGCGCTCCTCTTAGCGCTCTTCTATACGCCAATGGGAATATTTGCATTTGTACAGCATGCACCATCGACTGAACATCGTTTTACACGAAATACTGACACACATGACGGACATGCGGCGGATAGAAAGGATATAGAGGATATTGCTAAATAAGATTTGCACTTTTGTGCAAAGAAATCTGCATGCAAACACTTCCGCCGAAGAAGTGGCATAAGCTCAAAGGACACTCGCAGCGTGTAACTCACAAGGCTGTGATACTATGCTCGGGCATATCTGTAAATATATATGTATATGTAAGACATATGTAATATAATATGTTTGGAAATTCTTTGCGAAATTTCTTTACTTGCAAGTATAAGTTCCACTTCCGCTGTGTGTGTGTTGTACATGCTTATGTGTGCTATGCAAACCGGTCCAAGTCACCGCAAAGCCATACAAAGGTGAGGTTGCAAGCAGAGCTGAGCTGAAAGGCAAAGTCTTCCAGGCGAATGCATTTACTGGAGGTTTCGCAAAGTCTTAGTGGCTTGTGCAAGCCAGCCGAGGCCATTTAGTTAACGACATGCAAATGCCTACCAACTATGCGCTTACATATAAAAATATGTACACCTAGATATATGTATATGTAAATTACATATGCGTTTCGGTATTATAATTTTAATGCTCGAAGCAAATCTGTTGCACATTGTAACTTTTAGCTGGCTTTGCATAAACCGGGCAAACATTTATGCAGAGTTTTGATGAAGTGAGGTTATGCTTATATTTCACACACTCACACACAGACACACAATACTAAATATAATACGGGCTATAATGACATTCTTCTGAATGGAAATAAGCCTGGGATTTAAAAGAAAGCACTGCACCGTAAGTGAAATATTCTAAGACGAGCTGTATGCAGACAATAGGTACAAAAGGGCAGAGGCTAATGTGTATGCTAATCGTTACCTGTGTGTTACGGTACAAGCGTAATGGCCAAAAGCTAGTCTTGCTTTTCCTATAATCTCTCGACAATGTTTATAATTTTGCATTTTGAAGTCAAAGGCAGCATACAAAATACTTAAATGAACTTTTATTAAGCTTTTAAATGCATTTGGTTCATGTCTTTGCTACAAGTTATTGTGTCTTAGCGATCCAATGAGCTTGAGTGCTTTTTCGATCAACGTTTGAGTTTCTATATGAAATTCCTTCCCCGAAGGAAAGAAAAATCGGATTACATTTTGTCTTAGTGCTTTGCGAGCTTTAGCTTTGAACTCTGCCAGAAATACTTGGACTGTAGTTCTTCCACATTAAATACGCTTTAGCTGCACCGGGCTCATCGCCTCCAATAAATTTTGCCTTTCTCGAGTTGTGCGTTGTTGACAGAAGAAAAAGTTGTATTACTATGTCGATATTTCTTTCCTGTATATTGCTCTTTGGCGAGACTAAAGTTGAAGCGACGCGGATCTTATAATTGTATGCCCCTAGGTAAATTGGTTGTAATCGGAATCAATTTGGCTATGTAACCTAATACGCCCTAACTAACTAACCTAGGCTGGAATGTAAATAGGGTTAAGGGGTTACAGGAGTTTACGGGATCGAACTTTTTTATCGTCTTACCTCAGAGAAGGCATCAGATGGAATTCAAAATAGCGTTATATTGGAAGAAGGCGTGGTTGTGAACCGATTTCACCCATATTTCGTACATGTCATCAGGGTGTTAAGAAAATATTATATACCGAATTTCATTGAAATCGGTCCAGTAGTTCCTGAGATATGGTTTTTGGTCCATAAGTGGGCCACGCCACGCCCATTTTCAATTTAAAAAAAAAAGCCTGGGTGCAGCTTCCTTCTGCCATTTCTTCCGTAAAATTTAGTGTTTCTGACGTTTTTTGTTAGTCGGTTAACGCACTTTTAGTGATTTTCAACATAACCTTTGTATGGGAGGTGGGCGTAGTTATTATCCGATTTCTTCCATTTTCCAACTGTATATAGAAATGCCTGAAGGAAACGACTCTATAGAGTTTTGTTGACATAGCTATAGTAGTTTCCAAGATATGTACAAAAAACTTAGTAGGGGGCGGGGCCACGCCCACTTTCCCAAAAAAATTACGTCTAAATATGCCCCTCCCTAATGCGATCCTTTATGCCACTTCACTTCACTGTAATATCTTTATTTATGGCTTAGTTATGTCACTTTATAGGTTTTCGGTTTTCGCCATTTTGTGGGCGTGGAAGATTGCCGATTTTTCCCATCCTCGAACTCAACCTTCTTATGGAGCCAAGAAATACGTGTACCAAGTTTCATCATGATATCTCAATTTTTACTCAAGTTACAGCTTGCACGGACGGACGGACGGACAGACGGACGGACGGACAGACAGACATCCGGATTTCAACTCTACTCGTCACCCTGATCACTTTGGTATATATAACCCTATATCTGACTCTTTTAGTTTTAGGACTTACAAACAACCGTTATGTGAACAAAACTATTATACTCTCCTCAGCAACTTTGTTGCGAGAGTATAAAAATGTAATAAAATATTAAATTTTTTATATGAGAAAAAAAAAATGTTGAAAAAAGCCCGTTCTTTACTCTAGGAAACCCATGTAGCCCCCTAAGCTTCAAACTACTGTTATTGCTCCCGCTTAAAATGCTGTTGGATGGCAGTTCTTGGCAGATAGCAATTTATACATCTCTGTTATATAGTCTCGACTGTGCTCTAAAATCAAATTAGAGACAATTGTTTAGTTTACCCGTTTGCCTAATGACCAAAGCTCTGTGAAGCTTGTACTTGATCGATTTTTAGCCACTTGTGGCACAGTCATGTCAATAAAAATAGCCAACATCTGTTTATAACAACAACCAACCATTTGTCAATGATTTGTCTGATCATAAATAAAAGGTACTTTGAGAACTTCTAAGTTTTGCTATTGTCTCTGACAATAATAATAAGGGTTTGGGCTTTACACACGTCAAATAAAATAGAGCTAGTTTGGTCTTTCTAAGTCACATATATCATGGTTATAAGTCTTTGACTTTCTTGAAGTATCTGTTGGGACGGACTTTTGGTAATTTTTGGACGGATTTTTGCTAGTTTTTGGATTTCAAATGTGGTCAGTATACCTTAAAATGAAGTTGTGACATAAAATTAGCCTCCAGCGGGGTTGGTAACATGGTTTTGTCACCCGGATCGGTATTAAGCTCTAGTCTCTAAGGCTTCCTCATATGCTCCAGGGAAAGGAGTCGGAGCTCAACATATTTTGTAGGCTCGCAGTACAATTTATTTTTAGTAAAGATCTCGAATTTTAGCACTGACTAAAAGTGAAGGCGCCACTTAAATTATTGCATAATATTTTCAATGCTGCCCATACAGCTCTTGTCCTCGATTGTAAGTACAGAATATTATTTGCAGTACAATTCTCCTAATCGCTGTTCATTACGCTGTGGCCGCAGCAAAAATCGCCAATCAGTCAACCGATTACACTCTTCCACCAGCATTCGAGAATCAGTCAACTCATCGACAACTCAGCGACCAGCGTATTCATTCAGCCAGTTAACAGATAACAGACAGGCATTGGCAAATAGTAATGACGTACACATTTCCAACGTCATTCTCATATCAGCACACACACATGCGTCTATATATGTAAGTAAGTATGTAAATGTATTGACGCTGATGAAATTAAAACACTGCAGCGCAAAGAAGAACCACGAGAAGAGAGAAAAAATAAACTTGCTCGTGAAATTGACGACGCAATGACAATGACAGTGACACAGCGCAAGGCCGACAGGAAGATAGCAACGACAAATAATAGTTGGTCCGATTCATGATGGCGCGCAAATTGAAATATAATAAGCAGACATATGGTGTAAGTGAATTTCAGTGACTCAGGGAAAAAAATTGTAGTTGAGGAGAAGAGTTTTTAAGGGGCAGAAAATATGAATAGAAGCATATGTGTTGATATGTGTGTATGTTCGTAACTATATGCGATATCTTCGTTTTTGTAGCCTAGACCATCTGCTGCTTAAGATCAGATTTCTTTGCTTTATTCCGTTAGTCTCTCATGTGGCCGTTATATATATCGTGTTCGTGTTTGTTCGGCGGTTTGTTGGCTGTCACGGCTGACAGTTGGCTCGTCATATCAATTCTGTGCAGACAAACGTTGAGACACACACAGACCTCTCATGTTGACATTGACAGGCAGCGTTGTAAAAATAAAAGTTTCATATATTCATGCATACATGCAGTTCGTAGAAGCGCTCGACAGTGAATATCAGAAACTTTTTCTAAGACAAAATTTCATTATCAAAAGGTCTTATTTTGGGTAATTGTGTTACAGTGACCATACTATAATGCTTTTGTTCGGAAAAAGCATTAAAGGAAGTTGCGGTCTCATGTGATACTAATAAATTTTATATATACATATATTTTTTCTACATTTATTAATTTATTTAATTTATATATCGTCAACTAAAATGCAAAGCAACGTATCCTCAAAAAAGTCGGAATTGAGTTTTTTATTGCTTACAATTCACTACATCATTTTAGATATATTTATGTAGTGGTTTCCTATCCTCCATAGCTTCACTTGACAACGGAACCCCGCATGGGTCTCCATTATCCGCCTTCCTTTTTATAATACCTTTCGAAGAGATTACTCAACTCACTTACAACCATCGCGGCATCGAGTGCCAGCTTTATGCTGACGATGTAATTTTCTACACAAAGAATGCAAACCTCACCAATACAGCCCATCTGTTTGAGAACATCTTATCCGAAATTTCGACATGGTCCCTATCATCAGGAACTACTATCTCTTACGAAAAATCAAAAACATTACACATTTGCAAAAAACGAACATGCTCAGGTTTACTAACCTATTCCAATCTACACCAAGGCTCTAGTGATTTCAAAGATCGACTACGCTCTACCTATCTTCGGCAACTGCCCGGTTTCTTCAATGAAAATACTCTCCTCCCCTTACCATGTGGCCATGCGCAGAAGCATTAGAGCATTTCCAACAACACCACTACAGAATCTCTTTGCTGAAACTGGCCTGCCAACTATAATAGACATGACTATCGACTGCACCAGACGTTTACTACCAAAGCTTCACGACAGAACACTATTCTTGCCAAAGACGTCCACAATGCTCTCTCGAGGAAACGGAATCCTAAGTGCTTGTCAGCCATCGCGCGATGCGATAACTTCGCCAGGCAACTTGAGTTACCTTCCTATAAATGTTCTCTTGGACCTGAAACTCGTCCACAATGGATGATAAAAAATTCTTCCTTTGCTATTAAGACCCTGCAACTGCCGAAGGATAAGACCTCAAGCGAAAAATACAGGCAACTCTTCGCTTCGGAGAAGTCAAAATACTCCAGTTACGGTTGGAACTTTATATACACCGACGGCTCAAAAACAGCAAACAGCTCAACATTCGCAGTCACAAAAGAAAATGGTGACTTGATTCGACACGGCACTCTCCACACAATATGTTCTTCATTTACGGCCGAAGTCGTCGCTTTATTAGAAGCAGTTACTTATGTAATTTACACCAGGGGAAAGTATATCGTATGCATCGAAGCCATAGAATCGCCGGAAAATACACAAAATGAAATAGTCGCCATACGCAACAATCTTTTGAAATATCCAAACAAGCTGAAACTGATGTGGATCTCGGGGCACACAGGGATATTCGGTAATGAAAAAGCAGACGCAGCTGCGAAAAATGCAGCAAATACACCAACCATAACTTTCGGTTATTTCACAAAACAAGACATTATAACTGAGATTACACGCCTAAGGAAAAAAGCAGCAAATGATAATTGGAATGGATATATTCATCACTATTCTAAAATCAACCCGTTCAGAATTAAGCCGACCTACACTGCCGACATCTCCTTACGCGCCATCAGGCCCTTTACCCGCTTACGCCTGGGACACAACATAATTACACACGCTTATTTATTGCAACGTGCCCCTCATGGTAACTGCCCATTCTGCGACGAAAACGCAACGTTAGAACACATATTAACCGCTTGCCCTATAACTGCAACAATTAGACATGAGATTTTTTATTCGGCCGATCCATTCCAGCTTCTGAATGAGCCCACCGCTAAAAATGTGAATATGATTTATAATTTTCTTAAGGAAACAGATCTACTTCGACGAATATAAAGATTTATAGCTACTCTAATTAACTCACTAACCCTACTTCCTAAGCTCTAATCTATCATTTCACTTCTGTTTTAATATTACAATAAACATACATATGTATGTAGCATAACAGACAGTGCTGCTAGATATTTATTTGTAGAATATTAAGTATTGTACAAATAATTTATAAAGATAAAAAAAATAAGAAATATTTATGTAGCATAAAATTTTCGGTGAAAGATATAACCAATATATAACTCAAATTTTGTTTAAATATGAGTGGTTTTCCGAATTCAATATTTTAAATAACGTTGCCCTAATAAGCCACTAGTAAGAGAATGTTAATATGTATCCATCGAAAATTTTCGTCACTATTCGGAACAATTTAGCAGAGAATGTTCTATTCAAAATGACTAGGCTTTTGGTTGAAATATTCTGGATAATATTTTTGGGGCAAAACTTCCTCCTATTTGACTACACATCTAAAAATTTTAAAACCTGGTTAACTGATAGACTACAGTTTCATTTGTGAAGGATAGCGAAAGTTAGTTTTCATTAAGGCTACATTTTTTGCTTTTAAATATCGGACAGTTTATCAGAGCCAACTTTGAGGAAGAAGTAAAATTTCCGTTGTATAGATATATAAGAATTATTGCGAATAAGAATTACTGCGGTTGCTAGTGAGCGATAAGAAGTTAATATATCTCCCAAACCACTTATATCAAAACAACAAAATTTTCTCAGATCAAATGTTTTTGTTATCCCCTCTTAGTGAGAAAGTTGCTGAAATCGGAAAATAATCTCGCCTACTCCCGATAGAGAGGTTTTGTTAAAAACTACTAAACGTGAAATAAAGTATAAATAAATACGAATACGATAAGCTTTTATAAGAGCCGGTGTCAAAGTAGGCCAATAGGTTGGCACCGCCCACCTAGATGTGATATTAGATATTTCTGGACCTAAAAACTCGGTACATGTCCTGCTTTTGTGCTACTCTATCTTTCTATTTTTAGTGTTCAGAATTTACCAACAAATAGTAACGACGTAAAGAAAGAAGTGAAAAAAGGGTTTATGAATTAATGAGAAATCATTTTGTCCAAGAGAAGGACTTCATTTGAACTAGCGGCTATAAACTGCTATTAAAAGGGATACGTTTTGGTTAAACCTTGGCAAATTGTGAAGAGATACATATGTATATATATATATTAGGGTGATTCAAAAAACAATTTTCTTTTTTCATTTGGTACTCGGAAAAATAGGTTCCTAGACACCTCTAAGAAAGCCGCTCCAAGCATGAGTTCTTAATTGTAACGGGAAGGTCCTCCTACATACAGTTTTCTATTTTTTCTTATTATCAGATAGAAAAATATATATCTCGCTTCCAACTACTTGAAATAATATCTTGTTCCTTAGATTTTGTAGGAAATTTACTGCTCTATAAAAATGCTCTCTTATGATTTTTCGATTAAGTTCAGCGTTTACGAGATATTCATCGTCAAACATCAATGCATATTAATGTGGATCAAAAAAAAAAATTTTTTTTTTCGTTTGATACTCTGAAAAATAGGTTTCTAGACACCTCTAAGAAAGCCTCTCCAAAAACCTAAGAGTTTCATCATTCATAATGATTTTTTTCATTGAGTTATAAAATTCGCAAGAAATAAAAAAGTGGAGACCTTTTTTGTAGAGCATTAAATTTCCTATAAAATCTAAGGAACAATATATTTTTGCAAGTAGTTGGAAGAGAGATATAAGTTTTTCTATCTGATAATAAGAAAAAATAGAAAACTGTATGTAGGAGGACCTGCATTTTATTTAATTGAGAATTAAAAAAAAGTTCAACAACCGCTGTGAACCCTCATAGGTTTCTGCTGACACATGTTATTACAAAATAATATTTTGTGTTTCAAAAACTATCCCTAACGCTATTTGCCGATATCTGTTTGTCTAGTATGCTCTTTGTTACATATTAAATTGGTTAGGGTTTAGAGTATGCTCTTACCGCATGCGCAGCTTATACATAGGGTATTTATTTATTAAATTGATTTTGATTAATGGGGAAAACGATTATGTAGATACGCACCGATAGTACAGTATCGCAAGCTACTGCTGTTGTAATCGCCGACTAACATTCATTCGATTTCTCAGCCAAAAGGGATGAAGAAGTCTGTAACAGACATAGCACTCAGAAGCCTAAAAGAAAATGCTGGAGAAGAGAAGGTGAGGTGCTGGCAAGGCTAAGAAAAATCTGTCGAAATGGACGTTGGACCGACTAAACCCCAACATTGAGTCCAAAAAGCCCGAGCACAGCAGCGTTAAAGACTCCAAAACTCTATATTCTAAAATTTAAAGGACTAAACAAGCGCATAAAAAACTGCGTAGAGCACAAGGAAAGGGTTTGGCGACAAATATTGGTATCAAGAAAATGCAACTAGTCACTAAATGCATTCAGATCATTACAAACGTAACAGCAGAAAACAGAGTCGATGTACTCGATGTACTAAAAGAAGTTTTGGCACTGCAAAATGTGCAGTAAGTGGCAAGAGATGGTGAAAGGTGCTGAAATGGACAAACATATTCCAGGTTTTATGGGGAATACGCGCCCCTCAGTACTTCATTGATATTTTTGTTGAGTTATTGTAAAAGTAGAAGGCAGATCATCGACAACACCGAAGGCACCAAGAGCTACCCTATTTCAAGTGAACTACCACAAGGTTCTATATTAAGCTCTCTTTTATGGATGCTCTTGTATGATAGAGTGCTAAGAATACAAGAGCCAAAGAACGTTAAGCTTCGACCGTATAGTTGTAGCAGTAGCAGTATGACCTCCAAAATAAATGTAATCAATGCATAAATGGTCTGCGCCAATGTTTTGTTTTTTTTTAGTTTGGAATTGGCTGAGCATAAAACAAAATTATTGCTCATAAGCACCACGAAAATTGAGCAAAAAATAATTCTCACGATTATTTCACAGTCACAGTTTAATCATTTATCGGTAATATTGGACCCCAAACTGAAATTCGACGAGCACTTGGCATACACAGCAAATAAAGCAAATAAGATTTACAATGCCTTATCAAGAATGATGGAAAATAGAGGCTGTGTCAGTCCGTATTTTTCGATGTATACGGAGTCCATAAAAGCTCGTACTATAGAAAAATATAAGGAAAAAGAAAAAAAAACGTATGGGCGGTGTTTTTATATTCTCCGAACTTAATACTTGACGTTAGACGAGGAGATCTTGAGGGTAGGAATTTGTTTAGTTTGGATTGAAGGTCCGCACTGTCATCAGATTCAGGGCTGTTCGACGCTTCATCTTCATTGAAACAAAAAAAAGAAAACACAAAAATGCGTGTCTTCCAAAAACTGAATTTCTGTTTACATAAAGAGGCATTTCTCTCAATTACTATATGCACTACAATTTCATTTAATTTTTGAATATCCCTTTCATTAAATGAGAAGTGAGTCAACATATTCGAAACATTAGTAAATTACATGAATTATAATTAGGCTGAATGTAAAAGTTTTCCAAAAATATATGTATGCCCACATTTCGACAATGTTGAAAAACTATGAAGTGTATTTCGCATAATTAAAAATTAAAGCACATTTTGTAATAATAACTCAAAGTAAAATGAAAAAGAGAAATATTTGAATATAAAATATGAAGTAAAATGCATAGAAATTGCCGGAAATAGTATTAAGCACACAACTCAAAGAAAACAAATACAACTAGCATGTAAGGTAAGCCTTTCCGCATACGCCACACCAGCTTCATACGTGGATAGCATGTGCTCATACTGATACAAGCATAAAGCTAAATTTGTGGTGAAAACAAATTTTTGGTCCGAACATTTTCTAATTGTTATGAAATGATTTTTCTTTTAATTAACTTCAAACTGCTGAATGCATTTAATTTACTGTGAAATTTACATGACTCACATGTCCAGGAAATTGCCTAAAAGCAGACGCTTACACAACTAGACATAATTACTAGCAAATATAAATACATAAAAGTGTGTGAGTGTATGTATAGAGCAAAGCACATTAGTGTGTGTGAATGTGTATGAGTGCCAGCAAGCATTGATTTCTGAAAGCTTCTCAATGTTTTTATATTAAAAACTAATTGATCGGAGCAATAAGCGACCGGCAAGAAATAAGAACTGCCAACCATCGAAAGGAGGGAAAAGCTGACTATGACAAGTGATTTGTTTTAATTTGTGATGGAAATTGAAAAACTCAACCAAAAATGAAAAAAAATACTAAAATTTGAAGAAGCAGCAAAGCCAAAAGAGTCGAAAAATGTGTGTTTGCGCCTGGAAGCATGCTACGGCAAATATGATATCATGCAAATGCATGCATGTATGTGGACTGTGGCAAGTATATATGCGTGTATTTGAAGGTGTTTAGGCATTTTCATGCAGCACCATCACAATTTATGCTGCTCATTGAGCTTTTGAGAGCATGTAGACGTGTGTGTGTGTGTGTATTTTTTCTTTGTATTTTGCTTGTTTATTTGGTTTCAGTGCTTGTGGTACCGGGGGGACATGCTGCATGTGCACGACAAAGCCCTAGATGGCCATAGAAAATATGTAGAACTTAATGAAAACGCCGGACGATGAGCATAAACATGATGCACAGACATTTAATTTGCGATTTTATAGCCGGAGAGAGACAAAAGAGAATGTGGTAGAAAGATATTGAGGTGGAAAGAGTTAGATGAGAAGAGGCATGGAGGTAGAGGTAGGGATGTGTAGAGATATGGTGCAGCTGCATGTGTGTGAACGTGAGTGTGGCAAGCAAGTGTTTAGTGCTTAGTGTTTTTGCTTGCAGATAGTGGACGCTAGATGGTGAGGTGTAGGAAGTAAAAAGTGTAGGTTGTCGACTGACTTGCAGGAAAGTTGAAAATTTTCACAAAAGTGATTTTGAAATACACACACCGTTACGTGGCACTCAAAGTTTGAAACGCCTGTTGGCCACAAACACCGTACATATGAACGCTTGGCGCTGTGGTTAGGCAAGTACAGTTGTATAGATTCAATAAAGCAACAGCAAAGCGTCGCCAGAGTTTCACTTTAAGTGCGCAAAATTTAATTTATGAAAAAGGTTTATTTAATTTATTGAGAGAAGTAGCGGCGGTCGCTTTTAATTAAACACAACTAAATGCGACTAGCCAAAGCTGGTGAAAGCGGAAGACTTTTCTAGCGCTTGAAAACAAATTAAATGTAATAAATCTGCCGCTTCACAAACGAGAGTGGAATAAGTGAAGGAAATAGTGTAAAAAAAGAGACGAAACGTTAACTTCGGTTGAATCGAAGCTAGCATGCCCTTTACGAATAAAGTGTTTTATTACAAGAATGCAGTTTTGATCCTTCAGTTTCTATGACAGCTATATGAAAAAGTGGCCACAGGTCAGTGAGACAAAAAAGTGCCCGTAGTGCCCGTAGTGGCGAGAATATTGCTGCCGCCGGCGCATCACTTGTGGAAGACCCACATCAGTCTCTCACACGTCGTTCTCAAGCGTGGGCATATCTGTGAAGTCGTTGTGGCGAATTTTGCGAAAAAATCTTAGCATGCATCCTTACAAGCTCAAATTGACGCAAGAACTAAAGCCGCTTTACCACCAGAATTGTCGTATGTTCGTGAGCAACTTAGCAACAACTTGAAAACGATTCGGATTTTCATCGAGAAATTATCTTCAGCGATGAGGCTCATTTCTGGCTGAATGGCTTCGCCAAAAACCAAAATATACGTTATTGAGCAGACAGCAGTCTACACGTACTCCTTGAGTCACCATTGCATCCCGGAAAAATTACGGTTTGGTGGGGTTTATGGGTTGGTGTGGCTTCTTTCGTGGTGGTCAAGACCGGCACGTTACTGTGAATGTGAATCGCTACCGCTCAATGATAACCGAATATTTTTGGTTCGAATTGGATGATAAGGGTTTGGACAATATGTGGTTCCAACACACGCGCCACAAGCCACACAGCGAATGTCACAATCGATTTACTGAAAATCAAGTTTGATGAACGTGCTGTATCACGAAATGGCTCAGTTCGGCCGCTCCGCTCGTGCGATTTGACGCTGTTACACTATTTCCTGTGGGGTTACTTCAAGTCTATGGTCTACACCAACAACCTAGCAACGATTGATGAACTTCATACAAATACCGAACGTGGAATTGCAGCAGAGTCGGCCGTTTTATGCTTGAAAATCGTCGAATATTGGGTTCAGCGTCTGGACTTCGGCAAGCGTGCCTGTGATGGCCATGCAAAAGAAATCGAGTTCCATACATAATGCCATCAAACGTTCTTCAACACAAATAAAGCATTTAATTGATATCCCAAACCGTTTTTGTTTTATTTATTTTTTATTGAAAACCCCGTTAGTTTCAAGAGTTTTCGACGTTTCTTTCTGGGTATTACTAACTTCGCTGCAAACTTAATACACTCTGCTGTGTTCAGGGTATAAAAAGGTCTAATTAAAATCGCACAAATACTGTTGCAAGTGCATTTATTTGCTTCGTATTTACTTTGTGCATTTTAGTCCATAAATATTCCAAATATGAGCGCCACTTTTGTAGTTCTTTTATTTTTAATTCTTTTAGTGAAGTTTATTGTCTGATTTGAAGAGTCGCTTGTGCAAATTTGTTTTTATTCCTCAAGCATTTGCGAGCGGATATTTTCATATGAAATATTTCAATATACAATTTCATATTTGTTTCAGTTACTGTAAAAAAGCTAAATTGTACCAACATGCACATAAAAACAATATATGTATAAATCAAACAAAACAATTTACATATGAAATGAAAATAGTTTGCTATTTTGTTACTTTTTTTGCGATTTTTTTTGGCTGTCCGTCTAGTGTTACAAATAAAATATTTGCACAAACACTGCCAAAGCAAATACAAGTTATAAACGTGTGCTCATGCGAAGAACTGCACTTGCACAACAAAAAATCAACGAAAACTGCAGAGTATTTACAAATAAAGCACAAAAAAGTGTAATAAATAAAACAATTTAACAAAAAGCAAATATTTACATTTTTAACTGTAGTTATATTTAGCAGAAAAGTCATTTGAGTATATCTGTGCGCACTCAGAAATGCAGAGGAGATTCGAAATGATTTTTTTAAGAGGATTTCAATTTTGAAATACAACGGGTGATTCAAGAATAAAATACCTGTTAAATCCACTTTTTTTGACAGATCACGCGTGAGCCGTGTTATGTTATTCTTGTTCAGTATTTTTTGGAATTTCATCACAGAAAGACTTACGCCTGAACAACGTTTACAAACCGTTCAACTTTATTACGAAAATTCTCCTTCTATGAAGAATGTGTTTCGTGCGCTTTGCTCAACTTATAGTGAACATAATCGGCCTAATGAGCGTTTTACTTGCAACATCATCACCCATCTGGAGACACAGCATTCATTGTCGTATAACGTTCGGTCGAATAGACCGCGTCCAGCAAGCAGTGAAGAAAATATAGTAGCCGTAGGCGATAGTGTACACTAAGACCGTGGAGAGTCGATTTGCAACTCGAGCCGACGTATGGAACGACTTGGCGGATTGTACGTCGAGATCTTAAATTGTAAGTTTACAAAATACAGCTTGTGCAAGAACTGAAGCCGCTCGACCCTCCCAAGCGGCATCGCTTCGCTCTATGGGTACGTGAAAAATTTCAAGAAGATCCGATGTTTTCGAGGCAAATTTTGTTCAGGGATGAGACCTATTTCTGGTTCAATGGGTATATAAATAGACAACATTTCCTCATATGGGACGAAAGCCATTTCTTCCAGAAAAAATAACGGTTTAGTGTGGTTTGTGAGCCGTTGAAATCATCGGTCCATATTTATTCAAAAATGATGCCGGTGAGAACGAAACCGTCAATAGCGACTGTTATCGCACCATCATAACCGACTATTTAATGCCTGAAATTGAAGCTCGTGATCTCGGCGACATTTGGTTTCAATAAAACGGCTCACTTCCCACATATCGCATTAATCAATGGATTTATTCAGAGAATACTGTGACGAGCAGACAATTTCAAGTTCTGGGCCGGTCGATTGGCCACCAAGACCGTGTGATATCACATCGTTAGACTTTTTGCCATCGCTGCAAACATTTGAAAGAGATAATCTTCAACAAATAAATAACAAAGAATGTTCCTTCGAATGATAATAAACATTCCCCTTAAATTTTAAATTCTGCGTTTCTTCTTTAAAAAGTAGGGAACCTCGCCCTTTATAACAGAATTTTACAGAACAGAGGATTATCTTCGCTACTGCGCATATAGCAAATTTATAATTCGAAAAGCTCTTTACACCTTAGGAGATTATATGTATACACTTGTGAATTTAAAAAATCGATTTTTTGTTTTGCATGAAAGCGAAATATTTGTGAATATTCTTTCAATTTAATGTTGATCTGACAAATAGTTTCTGAGTTGATAGTTTTAACTTTGAACTTATGAACAAAATATGATAAAGAACAGATTTCAGAACGCCGTAAATATACTGTAAATATACCTGTACTTAGAAGAAATATTCACTAATACTTGCCGTCTAGTGTAGCTTAAAAATTACTTACGATAAACAAAGTTCAATAACGAAACCGTAGAAAAGGCCGCGAGTGTGTGACCCGACTAAATTTACGGTTGAAGTCTTCGCTAAATTTTCCTTGTTAGATTGAAAATCTCTTTGTCTAAGGCTTCGATATGATTCCGACCGTATTATGCTCTCCCAGGGGGCCTAGTCGCGAGTGCGACGACTATTTTTCGGCCACAGGAGATATTTCGTCTTGTCCTCGTTTACCACTAGACCCATTTGCTTCGATTCCGTACCCAGTCGGGAAAAAGCAGAGCTAATAGCGCGGATGTTGAGGCCAATGATATCAATATCATCGGCATACGAGTTAAGGAATGTATTCCTTATAATAGTAACAAACATCAAAACAACCTTTTGTTTCAGTAAACAGAATGCAGAAACAACCTTGAGTTAGAACAATTGAAGTGCACTGTCACTACAACAAATAATCCTAAACAAACAAGTATCAAAACAACATTGAGTTTGAATACCACAACCTTATCTTAGAACAAAGCAATTGTATCTAAGCAAGCAATATATATATAAACAAACCTAAACAAATAATATAATCTGTATCTTAACAAACTATCAACTAGTAATAAGTAAACATATTAGTTAGTATAAATAGAAGTAAGAACCATGTAATAAGTTAGTCTTAAGAGTATAAATAAAGAGTACACATTTCGGTGCAGCTCAAAATATATTCTTTTGACTCATTTTTACTTATGGTAAAAATTAACTGGGGGCTCAACCGGGATAGCAAATTTATTTGCTATACAAAAAGCCAGATTTTATTCCGAAAGGAATAAATCAAAAAAAATTCCACAGGAAGTGGGACTTCCAGCACTAAATGCCTGAAAAAAGTGCAGAAACAAATGGCAATGGATATAAGTAGAAGTCCTGTAACAGCGGACAATACTTCCAGAACGAATCAAAAGCAGATCCCGAAAAAACGGACAGCGGCGAATTCAGCAAGATTCACAACAGGCCCTGGAAGAGCGGACAGCGACAATTCCTGAAAAAGTGGAACAAGGTAAAAAAGTATAGGCCCTGAAATAATGGATAATACTTTCACCAAGATTCGCAATAGACTCTGAAAAAGCGGATAACGTTGAGTCCTGAAAAATCCTGAAACATTGGACAGTTAATTATCAGTTAGGAAGAAGCAAAGATGGTCCAACTCCAAGCACAAGTAACTGCATTGATGGTAATTATAAATAAGCAACAAGAGGAATTTATACAAATTTATCCTCAATCGAAAAAGTGAAAATTTCCATAAGCAACACCAATTACCCAAAAAAGGCACTGAAAACAAGGCAAGCCAAAAGGAAAATGGTTGTTGAGTTCTGGAAAATTAACGCTAATTCAAAACGAACTAAAAGAAGACATCATTTGAAACACGAAAAATAATTAAGTATATAATATAGAAAGATATTAATTATAAACATAAAAAATTTTTTTCACACATATACGAAAAGTGAAAATTTTCACAAACACAGCCAATAATTCCAAAAAAAAAGGCACCGAAAACAAGGCAACCCAAAAAGGAAAATGGTTGTTATATTTTAGAAAATTATTAAACTAATTAAACACTAAATTATAAGAGAAAGGAAAGCATTATAAGAAACATGCAAAAATAATTATTTACTATATAATATAATATAAAAAGGTAAACTCAAAAATTAATCAAACACATAAAATAATTAATTATTATAAGCCGACATCAAGCCTAGATGTTTTGAAATGAGGACATTTCATTTTAACAGAGGGAGAGTTGCGGGAATGTATTCCTTATAATAGTAACAAACATCAAAACAACCTTTTGTTTCAGTAAACAGAATGCAGAAACAACCTTGAGTTAGAACAATTGAAGTGCACTGTCACTACAACAAATAATCCTAAACAAACAAGTATCAAAACAACATTGAGTTTGAATACCACAACCTTATCTTAGAACCAAGCAATTTGTATCTAAGCAAGCAATATATATATAAACAAACCTAAACAAATAATATAATCTGTATCTTAACAAACTATCAACTAGTAATAAGTAAACATATTAGTTAGTATAAATAGAAGTAAGAACCATGTAATAAGTTAGTCTTAAGAGTATAAATAAAGAGTACACATTTCGGTGCAGCTCAAAATATATTCTTTTGACTCATTTTTACTTATGTAAAAATTAACTTACGCCAGCAGCTGTATACTCTTTTATAAGACTGTACCTGCTCGATAAAGTTCCTCAGCTCGAATTAGTTTCTCCAGCAGCAGGTTGAAGAATTCGTACGAAAAGGAGTCGCCTTGTCTGAAACCTCGTTTGGTGTCGAACGGCTCGGAGAGGTCCTTCCCTATCTTGACCGAACTTTTGGTATTTAGACATCGCATCTTAAAGGTAGCTCTTTTCGTGCTGTCGAAAGCAGCTTTGTAATCGACGAAGAGGTGGTGTGTGTCGATTCTTCTTTCACGGGTATTTTCCAAGATTTGGCGCATGGTGAATATCTGGTCGGTTGTTGATTTTCCAGGTCTGAAGCCACACTGATAAAGTCCAATCAGTTTGTTGACGGTGGGCTTTAATCTTTCACACAATACGCTCGATAGAACCTTATATGCGATGTTGAGGAGGCTAATCCCACGGTAGTTGGCGCAGATTGTGAGGTCTCCTTTTTTATGGATTGGGCATAGCACACTTAAATTCCAATCGTTGGACATGCTTTCGTTAGACCATATTTTACAAAGAAGCTGATGCATGCCGCTTATCAGTTCCTCGCGACCGTGTTTGAATAGCTCGGCCGGCAATTTATCGGCCCTCGTCGTAGACGTACAAATTAACCAAAATAGAAATATCTTATCTGTTAGGTCTTCTAAGAAAAGTCTTTGTTTCAGGATTCTTGAAAGTGAGCAGAAATCCATTTTTATAAGACTTAACTGCAATTTCTGAGCAGTAAACTCTTGTATGTGTCTTATAGAGGTATACAAATTAAATCATCGCCAAATGACCGGATACGGTAATATCTGCTTGAGTCCTGACGCATAAATATACCGAACCTATAGCGAGTTACCACTAAAAACCATGGATCAAACTTGCTTTTAAAATCATAAAATGTTTGCGAGAGTTTAAGTTTATCAGTAAGAATTTTAAAATACTACGAGTATAATGTAATATTTGTACAAGATTATTCATCGATTTGAGGAACCGCAACTCAACTTATGTAAGTACGGACCAAAACGACGTGAAAATAAGTTGAAGATGCTGTAATTAAATGAAGGTGAACAAGTGAAGCCAAACCTAAATTTACCATTCACTTACTTATGCTCCAAGCTTGTGTACAACTACAAGTGCAAAACTAAGTATTTTACGGTTTGTCCACTTCTGCCACTTGTGCCACATTTCATTCAGTCACTTTCAAATGCTTCGGTTAAGTACACCGCAACACACCACTAACCATGCGCCACACCGCCAATAACTATACTTCTCACATAAAACCTCTGCTCGTATGTATGCATGATGTGTGTATATGTATGTACGTGAGGTGAGCAAAAAGTTTGAACGCAAACGACGGTAACGTATTGAGCGCAGCTCAGAATGAAAGATGAAACAATTTATCAAGTTGATGGATTTTAAAACCGATACCACCATTTCATTACGAAAATTAATATACGCTTAAGGAGATAGAGGTAGCGAGTGACAGAGAGCGAGTAGTTGCATTTAGTCCCCTCCAATGGCTCCCTGTGTGTGTTTGTGTGCATGTGTGTGTTAAAAGGTGAAGGTGTGAAAAGAATTGGTGGTTAGTTGGCATGTTTGTTGTAATTGCGAGTTGTCGAAGATGTAATTTATTCCGGGCGTAATGAGCTTTAAATGAAATTAAATTTATAAAAGATAATGAACATAAAATAAGTAAAACGCAACAGTTTGATAATGATATGTTATGGCAAGGGTATGATGAAATATTAATTGAGATCTATCGGCAGCAGGAAGAACTATGAGAATTTTTAAGCAGGACCACTAAGTTACTTCGTTAATTAAATATACTTTCTATAACAGCAAATTGATTTGAAAGGATTGATTTGTTGGAGAAAAAGATATATGTAAATATTTATCGTCCATCTTGAGACTGTAGATGAAAATAGGTGATGGCTTGAAGATTTACGACTCCGAACAGATAATGTTCTTTTGCTTTCAAACTTTTATACCTTATAACAAGGTCCTTAGAAAATCCTGTAGGTATATGTACGGAAGCTAATATATAGTACTTTAAAAATCGTAGGATATATATGTATATATATATATTAGGGATATACTGCCCTAAGTTAGGTATTAAGCAGCCTTTAAACTGCTGGACCAGTATATTTCAAGCAGAGGTTTTCTCAATAGGAAATGCTACTGAGCTAGCCCCTAATGCAACAGTTAATATATATGCGGACAGCCAATCGAGCTAATCCACTCGTTTCGCATATCGGCTAAAAGCGTCTTATATAGCAAGGTAGTAGTGGAGAGTATCGCCCAGAAGAAACGGCTTAACTTCTACTCATTGCCAGGTCACAAAAGCATCTGTGGTAACGAGATAGTGAACGCGATAGCCAAAGAGATGTACGTCTGTCATCCGATAACATTTCGCACATTGCTGAACACATCCATTGTCTATACGACGATCTAGACCGACATCTAGTGATGAAACGATCTACCAAGGTGGAAGACTGCAAAAGCTACGTACAAATTAATCAGAAATATGCGAATTTCCTACTGGCACTCCATAGAAGGAACTGCAGGAATATGGTTGGAATGCTCTTTGGTCAGAGTGTGTTGGCGGCGACAGCAGAATGGGGCGGACAGACGGAGAAGACTGCAGGAAATGTGAAGAGAGATAAAAAGAGTGAAAGATAACGCTTCAAGCTTTTGGGTCCAACGAAATGGGACACTAGAAGAGTTAATGAGACTGCAGGGTTGTTTAAATTGGCTTCAAGCAATAGACTTCCAGGGTAACCTTACTTAAAATTAATAATCGGCGATTTATTTGAAATAATTTGGATTTCCTTGATCCTGTAGGTGCTCCGAAGAAACGTATCTTTTGTTGATAAAGAATTTTCTGCTTAAAATTATATGAAATTCAAAAATTTACAAAATTTATTAAGTATTACTATAAATGAATTCAGCTAATGTTAGAACTTGTGCAATTTTGATTTGTAGAAAAGTAGCAGATTCCCAAAAAAAAAAAAATACTTCTATGGGGAAATTATTATGAAAAATCTGACTTCTTCGATCATTATCTGACACATTTATGGTATATAATAATGTCGTTTGAAATTTTCAAATTGATCTGTTTAGTCGTCTCGGACAAAATTTTCCACGCGGACTTAGGAAGCAGCATTTTGAAACAAATGCGTTCAAAAATTTGGAGCCGATAATGCCAGGTCTAAATACTCTTACAAATACGCTCGTATCTTCGTAACTATTTGCCGGATCAATTTGAAAGATCGAAGAATGTTCACCAATATATGTTTATATGATATACAAAGTGCGTTCCAAAGTAAAAAGGACTTTTTGAATCTAGCGCCCCCTGGTGGTGTCATATATATGTCGACTATTGCGTTAGAATCTGCTACCTTTATCGATTGTCCAGTGAGAATTTCATGACATTTCATGGATTGGAAGTGAACTTATTGCGTTTTAAGTGTCGGTATGTTTGTGTTATCGGTGCAAAAATGAGCTTCGAACAAAGAGCAAACATTAAATTTTATTTTAAAATTGGCAAAACTTTCACCGAAACGTTTAAATTGAAAAAACAAGTTTATGGCGATGATTGCCTATCCCGTAGCAGAGTGCACGAGTGGTTTCAACGTTTTCAAAGTGATCGAGAGGACATAAATGACGATGAACATGTGGGCCAATCAAAATCCGTGATCACCGGAAATTCCATCGGAACTGTGCGTGAATTCATCAAAAATCAGCCGAAATCATCATTGAAATTCATGGAAATGGAATCGGACATCTCCAAAACATCGATTTATCGCATTTTGACCGAACATTTGGGCTTACGACAGGTGTGTGCACGGTTTGTTCTACACAAATTGACTGGCGACCAAAAATTGCTCAGAATCCAACAATCGAAGGGCACACCTTGTAACCGATTATTTGACCAAACATCACATTTTAACCATTAACCACTCCTCGTATTCACCTGATATGGCACTGTGCGACTTCTTCCTTTACGGGAAAATGCATTTGCCCATGAAAGGAAAGCGTTATGCAGACGTAGAGGCCATTCAAAAGGCTTGCACCGGCATACTGGCGGCCATACCGGCCACCGAGCTAAAACACTCGTTCGACATGCTTTTGGACCGTGCAAAAAGCTGTATTGAAGCAGAAGGAGACTAAAATAAATTGATTTTGTCGAAAAAACCATTTGTTCTGTTTTTAAGTCCTGTTTAATTTGGAACACACCTTGTACATGCAAAAACTTATCGAAATTGAGAAATTCACGGTATAGTAAACATCGCCATAAGGACCTAGGATCCCAAAGATTTTTATTTTCCAAAAATATTATTAAAAGTGTTCTATTATTTTTGTGGTTAAATCTTAAATCAGGTTTACGAAAACTAAATAGTAGGAGGTAGTAAGGGTTCTGAAGTTTCTTCTGTTAATAAGCTACTTGTAGGCTCTCTCTCGAGAGCTAGTGCAGTGAGTACTCATATCTAATGCTTGGTTTTGGGTCAACTATATTGGGCTCTTGAATGAAAGGCCGGAATTGTTGGTAACAAAGTATCACCCCAGCATAAGTATGAGTGAAGACAACAAGCAACGCAAAAACCGAAAAGACTTTCTTTGACGTTTGCAAAACAGCAACTCGTTTTACAAGAGCATTAATTTCGGGCGTAAACCATCTTGAGAGCAAATTTGTATTAAAGGTGTGTAAGTAATCCTCAGACAACAACAAACGAAAAACACTGTGAATTCGGAAGCAAAAAGAAAACCACGAACCAAGAGTCGAGTCGGTTGAGTGCCCACAAAAACCCGTGTGTTAAGTAAGTATTTCCGGAGTCGCTCGCTGTCAGAAGCTAAAGAAAAGTGCTAGAGGCGTGATTTCGCCACATAAGTGTGCAAGTTAGCCATAACTGTGCTTGTGCATATATACATATATGTATGCGTGAGTGTTGGTGTGGCACTAGTTCATTAGCAAAAACAATATGCCTCCAAGATGCATATTCAAATGACAGCCTTTCGAGCTCAACCCGAACACATACACACACAAACATACAAATTTGTTGCACTAGCAATTGTGGGCGGCGTCTTTTAACGTTGTTGTTGTTGTAGTCTTTTGCTTTTTACGGTTACTTCACAAGTTTAAGTTTTACTAAAATTAATTACACCAAACGCTGAGCTGGCTATAAGAACACGTGCATGTGTGTGTTTAGGTGTTTATGTGTGCGTATTCATTAGCGTTGCGCGTAGAGACGTCAAAGGCGTTAAGGCAAGCAAAAATGGTGGGCGTCGAAATGCAAAAGCTACGAGCGTTTACTTTGTGACACGAAGACGCGATAGTGTCTTCCGAAGGAGTAATTACTTTGTGTGTATGTGTGTGCATGTTTGCCTTTTTAGGATGATATATTTTTGTGTGTGCGTCATTCGTTTGGTAGTTGTTAGCTTTATAGCGGTAAATAATGGTTTGTTGCAAGCTTTATGCTTATTCGCCACTCGCATTGCCAACTATGGTATTGCCGGTGCTCGGCAAACCAGGTGCTGCATGCAAAGAAATAAAAAAGTACAGTAAAGTGAAGAAAAGTAGCTGCGAAAACAGTATGCGGTTGTGTTTGTGCTAGCGGGCTAAAAAGGCAATAATACTCATCATGGCCTTGCCGAAGTTGTGGTATGTACTGCAATGGTGAATGTTAAAGTAACCGCAAAAGTTTTTACGTGCTGGCATCAAATGGATGTGAGTGGCAGTAAGAAGCGTAAGAGGCAGTTTTAAGGAGCTATACTCACTAGAAGGAACACTACGAATAACGAGGGTACATTTACAGTTTTGCTATAACAATTACGTGGTTGGGATGTTATAGAGTTTTCATCTTAAAATAATTTACAGTTGTGTGAAAAATATTTATTTACTTAAATTTTAACTAATATTTTTTTATTTTAGCGTTAAATTAAATTTTTAAATAACTTTTATTTTTATTTTATTTTTGTTTTTTTCCATTTGCTTTAAATTAACTTAATTTTAATTTGAAATTTCATTTTAATGTTAGTTTTTTTCAAGTTTAATTTTTTTTTCTTATTTTTAATTTTGATTTAATTTTTGCATTAATTGTTACATTAATTTTAATATTAATTTTGGTTTCAAATTTAATTTTTTTTTATTTTATTATTTTTTTTTTTAATCCTAACTTTAGTATCATAAAATAGTTTTAAAATCAATTATATATTTTTTTTTAATATTAGTTTTATATTAATTTTAATGCATATTTAATTTTAATTTCTGTGAATTTTATTCTTATTAATTTAAACTTAAAATTTATTTTAAATTTTAGTTTCATTTTTCATTTTAATGTTAGTTTTAATATTAATTTCATTTTAATTTTCTTTAATTTTATATTAAATTAATAATAATTAATTAATTAATTAATAATATTACGACTACTTTAAATTGTAGACGTCATTTTAATGTGTATTGTAATTTGGCCTTTTAATTTGATTTCATTGGTATTTAGTTTTATTTTCAGCATTCATTTATTTTTATTTTTAATTTTTTATTATTTAATTTTTATTTTAAATTTAAGTTTTAGCTTTGATCTTAATTTAAATCATAATTTTGATATAAATTTGAATTTTAAATTTAATTTAAGTTTTAATCTTAATTTTTCTTTCATTTAATTTTTACTTTCATTTTTAATAATTTTATTTTTATTTTTATTCTTAATTTCTATTTTAATTTTCATATTAAAATTGGTATTTTAATTTAATTTTAATTTTAATTACAATTTTAGTTTTTGTTTTAATTTAAATTTAAATTTAATTTTTGATTTTAATTTTAATTTAATTTTGATTTTATAATAATTTTAATTTAATTTTAACTTTGATTTTAGTTTTCAGTTTTGATTTTAGTTTTAATTTTTATTTTAATTATAATTTTAATTGTAATGTTAATTTTAATTTTAATATCAATATTAATTTTGGTTTAAGTTTTAATTTTAATTTTAATGTTAATTTTAATTTTAATTATAATTGTAATTTTTATTTTAATTACCGTTATAATTTTAATTTAAATTTAATTTTAATATTAATTTTAATTTTTATTTTAATTATCGTTTTAATTTGAATTTTAATTTTTATTTTAATTTGAAATTTAATTTTAGTTTTAATTTTATCTTATAACATTTTAATTTTTTTTACTTCGTGCCCCATTTCCTTAAGGAAAAAAATTTGAAATTCTTTCGTAATTTGTCTTCGTTTCATCGCTCATCCTCTCTCTCGCTTGACAAATAAGTGCATCTGTATATTTAAATTCGTGTAAAAAATTTTAAGAGCACAATTTTTATGGCGTTGCACTCAGTGCTTTTTACAATATTTCTTCTTTTTTGCGGTTTTACTTCTTGTCAGCATTCGTTAAATGATAAACCGCATCGGAAAGCTAAAAATGCAGCATGCAATAAAAAATAGTGCAGTAATAAAGACGCAGCATGTAAAAAAGCCACAGTCAAAAACCGCGCAAAAGTCACAAATTGAAATGTACACACACACGCACACCCATACAGTAAAGTGAGTACAGCAGCTCCGCTAAAATACAGGAAATTAATGAGCAAAAACTACAATTAAAAGGTGCAAAAGAGATAGTGAAAAAATTAAGAGGTTGTTAAATACGATACGAGCAATAAGTGCATGTTGCCAAGGGTGATTAGTTGCCACCGAATGGCGGCAAGAAAGTTGCAAAATGTTGCTATAAACCAAAATGGCTGGCAGTGCAATGTCGCGCGGCCATATAAACATGTAAGTGTGGGTGTAAATTAAGTCTGAGATTTAAATTTTTTTAAAGTACAATATTCTTAAAGCACATGACTTCAAACAATAATTGTAGAATTCCAAGTGAAACAAATGAAGTTGATATAAATAGATAGATGGCACAACAGCTGATCGATTTGATTACCTCGACAATAATAAGAACATACTTAACCTCAAAACTTCAATTAAAATGAGTCTGACCGAATTTAAGCGCAG
This sequence comes from Bactrocera tryoni, assembly GCF_016617805.1. Classification (NCBI taxonomy): domain Eukaryota; kingdom Metazoa; phylum Arthropoda; class Insecta; order Diptera; family Tephritidae; genus Bactrocera; species Bactrocera tryoni. Next base: position 46,733,607 of record NC_052499.1, read on the forward strand.
ACAATATATTTGACTTTTCTGTTATTAATGGCAAATAATGTTTGGAATAAGATATCCGGCATAAATATATAAATTGCTTACGCAGCCTAAAGGTAGGCAACGATATATTAAAGATATTTTTATTTTTATTTAGAGTAGAATCAAAAAGTAAAAAAAAAGCAGAAAATAAAATGCTATGGAGTTATAATACCGTGTTTTTCAATAGGGATAGTATTCAGTAATGTTTTCAATTTCATCATGAAAAGATATGTGCATGAACAACGTTTGGAAACCATTTAATTTTATTATCAAAATAATCGTTCTCGTGCAACTTAATATCTAAGTGGCTGTTGTGTCCTTTCAGCTATACTATATTCACTCTCGTGGTGATGTCTACGTCAATAAAGAATAATGTTCAAGGGCCAATAAGACCAAATCCAATTCGAAGTGCTATCGTGAAGACAAGTGTTGCTGAAGACCGCAATTTGTCGATTCTAAGAAGTTTTCATTAATTGAGACTGTCTTAACCACAACGGCGGATTTGTGAAAGTATTTGGCTTGCATTCGTATAAAATTGTTCTCACTCAAGAACTGAAGCCATTGGTTTACTCTAAATATTCGAATTTGCTGTTTAAATCAATAACGTTTTTTTTAAGAAAATTATCTTCACCGATGCGGCTCACTTTCAGCTGAGTATTACGGTAAATAAACAAAACTGTCGATTCTGGTGCAAAGACAATTCGCATAATATTTATGAAGAACCATTACATCCACCTAAATAGACAGTTTGGTGTGGCTGTTTTTTATGCTGGTCTTTCGAAATGTAGCTGATGAAACCGTTACTGTCAATCGAGAGCGGTATAGATCGGTGATTATCAATTTTTTATGGCCGCAGTTGGAAGAAGTTGGGCTTGACAACATCTGGTTTCAATAAGATGAGGCTACGTTCCACATAGTCGGCAACAACCGAACTATTGCGGGGAAAGTTTGGAGATTCAATTGTTTCAAGAAATTGTGACATTGAATGGCCTTAAAAAAGTTGTGAATTTACACCATTAGACTATTTTTTGTAGGGTTATTTGAAATCATTGGTCTTTAGCCAAAAGACGAACTCTCTTCAAGCATTAGTAATCAATATTGTACGTACGTATGGCATACGACTTGATTTTGTGGACAAAGTACTCGAAAATTGTGTTCGTCGAACTCATTATTATGTTATATTCGGAGCTTAGTTGTACCGATTGTAATTCACTTTAAACAAAAACATTTCCTTGGCAATTGGTGTGTGTGTTTTGACGTGATGATGTTCACGGCGAGGAACTATCTTTCCCTCAAATATACTACGGCGTGCCTCGTCAATTCGACCTCAACGTGCGGTCTTATTAAAAAACTTAAAACAGCGTCAATCTTGTTTTCATTTCAATCTTTTACTTTAAAAGCGATTCGCTAACATAGACGTTTCACGTTAAAAATAACGGCCGTGTGCCCCGGCACAGCCCCACCCGATTTTTTTTTTTAAATCATATCAGCTCACAGTGAACAAAATATAGCAGCTGTAAGTGAGAGTGTACATGATGATCGTGTAGAGCTTATTGCGCGCCTTTTGCAGCCACTTGAACTGACGTATGGAACAAAGTACAAAACACAGCCGTGCAAGAACTAAATCGGCTCGACCTTTCGAAGCTACATCGGTTCGCTTTAATGGCTCTTGAAAAGTTCCAAGAAGATGCAACGTTTTCGAGCAAAATTTTGTTCAGTGATGAGGCCCATTTCTGGCTCAATGGGTATGTAAACAAGCAAAACCGCCGCATTTTGAACAAAAAGTAAGGAGCAACAATTTCATACAGAAAAAACAATGACTTGGCCTGTTTGAATCATCGGCCCATATTTCGTCAAAAATGATGCCAGTGAGAACGTAATTGTCAATGGCGACCATTATCACGCCATGATAACTGACTATTTGATGGCTGAAATTGAAACTCGTGATCTCGGCGACATTTGGTTTCCACAAGACGGCGCTACTTCCAACACATCACATCAATCAATAAATTTATTGACAGATCACAACGGTGCGCAGATATTTTCACGCTTTGAGATGGTCGATTGGCCACCAAGATCATGTGATATCACACTGTTTGACTTTTTCCTGTGCGGATATGTAAAATCTTAAGTCTATGCGGATAATCCCGCTTCGATTCCGGCCTTAGAGCAAAACATCACGCTTGCCATTCTCCAGTTACCAGTCCAATTGCTCGAACGAGTCATCAAAAATTAAACACAACGGGTGGATCACCTGAGCCGTAGCTGCGCCCATCATTTGCAAGAGAAAATCTTCAAAAAATAAACCCCAAATAATGTTCTTTCGAATGATAATGCCACAGACTAATGAAATGCTTCAAATGTTTATGGCCGACATTTCACTCTTTGAAGGAAATTCATTTCACGAAACATAAATTTATGATACTCTGCTTCTACACCACAATACTTTATCATATATGACGCACATATGTGTACCGTTAGTTTTTTATATATTACATACCGCAGAGTATAAAAATATGAATAAGGAAATGTTGGATTGTGAAGTTTGCAATGGAAATTCATAAATATTAAAACACTGCACGCTTTTTTTGCGCATAATACATTTATTAAATATAAAATATTGCATTCGGCATGTCAATAATATGGATATAATTTTTTATTGGAATTTTACTTTGCCGCACGGCAAAGGTGCTAGAAAAGCTGACGTGGTGCTTGTGGAAATATACGTTTGTATGTGTATGTGTATGGGTGTTTACACGCACATGTCCAGCTAACGGTGCAGCAAAAGGTCCGAAACTGAAAAAACAAATATCGGCTGCGCATTTCTGGAATTGCGTACAAACTTCAATTCAGGCATACAAGTATGCGCCATGGGACACCAGGTGGTATGAGCAACATTTAAAAATTGTGGAGCGCCAGCTGGTATGAGCAACACTTGAGTAATGTCGAGCGCATATTTAAAGAAATATGCAATAAATGTTTATAAATATATTTGCTTACGTATGCAGCGGCAAAGATGTGAATTATTTTTAGAAAAGTGGAAGAAATAACTGACGCGTATTTATTTGCAAAAAGACATGAAGAAATAGTTTTGAACATTGCGCAAGGAAACGCACTCAGCTATATGGCCACACCTCAACATTTGCTGCACTCAATGTAATGCGTAATCACAAAAAAAAAAATGTGAACAAAAATAAATAAAAACTCATAATCTGTTATCAAGGAAATGCACATAAAGGTATTTACTGATTTACTGTGCCACAGCTTTTCTTAAAGAAAGCGTAGAGCAGCAAGAATAAATTTTTATAATCCTTAATGCGCTTCAGAAGTTTAATGTTTTCGTCTACATAGTGGTGCGGGTATAAATAAGCGCGCCAGCTGCCACAAAAGTTGACGCCGTAGGCAACTGCGAAGTTGCGAAGAAACCCAATATAAAAGTAAGCAACACAAAATAAGACGACAAGGCACTGGAAATAAGCCCACTTTCGCTGCCGTAAATCTTTTGATGCGGCTGTAAAAACTCTTCATTATTATGCCTTTTATTATTTACCCGTTTCCATTATATTTTCGCTTTTTTCGCCCTAGCTCCTCGCATTATTTTTCCACGCATTTGCTTGTGCGCCCAAAACAAAACAAAAAACGGCGAAATTAAAAAGATAAAGAATATTGGCACAACGGTTAATGCAACAACGTGCAACTCGTTTATGGCATCTTCACTTTGGCGCGCTGCCAGCGGGACTACAACCCGCGTCCGACGATAATTACGCCTCATTATGCTTGTCAGTGGCGGCAGCGATATTTGCAAGTTGAAAGTAAATAAATGTGTAAGCAAAATAATAAAAGAAAAGCGAGTAAATTTAATGAAATGGAGTTAAGTGTTTCTGTGGGGAATATATGAAAAGAGAGTTTTTTGCTTTATCGCCATACTTACGGTTATTTTTATTGCTTTATTCGCGTTGCATGCATTCGCCTGTGTGTTTATTTAATTGAATTCGCTGTGCAAAGTATAATTATACTTTTAGCAATTGCAAAAACAACAATGTTGCTTGTATTAATTGCGGCCTACCAAGGTTTCTTGCGTTTGCGCGCCTTAAAAAAAATCAATTTACCGCACTGCTTTTGATATATTTAAAGGCGTAATTGATGAAAACAAATATTTGTTGTTGTAATTTGTAAGTCGTCTGTTGCACGGCTGAGAGTATTTCGCAGCATTGAGTGCCTTTTCAATTGAAGATTTGTCGCTTAAAGAAAGTTTTTGCACTCGGCGCCGTAAAGTATGCTATGATTTGTATGAATATTGCGTATGCAGCACGGACATAGTTTCGAAATGAGATGTGTAAAATGCGGTAGAAAACCCACTGATTTTAAGACTAAAATACACCTTTGGTTTGTAGTAATAGTCCAGAGTGTCCTCAAAAAATCTGAAGGAAAACTTTGCCACTGATGTGCTGAGTGGTCTGTGGGGTCTTTCAGGTGTGCTGTTTACGATCTCGAGTTTAAAAACTTTCCACCAAAATTAGCAAGAAAAATCCTCTAACATTACAGCTTCAAAATAACTGTAAACTAGTGCTTTTGAGTAATATCGAACGAATTTCCTGATGGTCACAAAAAAATTAGTATTTGACTCAAGTCAAAAGGGGTTACGAAATAAACCTAGTTGGCTAACACTTTCTTTACATAATGATAGTCTTATGGTTGCATTAAAAATATAAACCAAATCAAACGAAGAAAAAACGATTGACTGGTGTAAGTCTCCGCTAAATTACACATGCAGCCTAGATGTAGGCAATAACTGTTTTACAGCACGGGTTAATTGTCAAAATAGTTCCAATTTTTAGCGAATTTCAGTGAGAGATGCAAGGGCCAATAAGACCAAATCCAATTCGAAGTGCTGTCGTGAAGACAAGTGTTGCTGAAGACCGCAATTTGTCGATTCTAAGACGTTTTCAGTGAGAGCTGCAAGAGAACTGAAAATTATAGATAAGAGAAAAATTATAAAGATACAGGAAGACCAAATATTACAGATTAGGGGGGAAATTTTAAACTTGAAATAAAAGACGAATAAGTGTTTTGGCTTGGGCGGAAAACTATGTGCAATGACCAGATTATTAAATGCAAAAGCAAGCATGACCGAAATAAAGAAGTGTACGGTAGAGTGGAATGTCGTTTTTAAGATCCTTTATTAAAGTATGAAAGAAAATTTACATGCAACATACTGTGAAGAACTTAGATTCAATAGTTATTAAAAGGTAAACTTTTGTTGAAATTTCGCAATGAAGAGTTGCAAACAAAAGCATCGTTATGCTAATGTTTGTCACCCCGATTTGAATATGCTTTCAATGCAAATACTCTAAGGCTACTTGAGAACTCCATAACACATCACACTGATCCGGCATTTGTTTGGCATAAGCTGCGCGGCTTACAAAAGCCTCAAAACCACTCCCAACAAATTTATTAGCACTTAAGCATATTGAGCTACTTGCCAGCGCTTCGGCTTGTAAAACAACGGCAGCAGTGAGGGCGTAGTGGGACAAAAAAAGTGTGAGAGCTGAGAAAAGTTATTGAAATTAAGGCGCTTTTGACACCGCCAAATGACAAATCCATCAGTTGAATGCCAAAAGTCACAAATATATGCACACATACACACGTGCATAAATATGAGGGCGCGAGAGGGAGAGTTGACACTTCATGACTGTGTGACAGCTGTGACAATTGTGAGCTTACGCCGCAGCCGCAGCCGCTCGGGCCCAAGACACGCTGCCGGCCAAAGCGTCAAGTTAAGCTAAACTTTTTGTTGCACGAACAGCTTCTTTCTGTTTTTCTTGTGCTTATGCGCAGCAATAACGGCATTTACCTACTTGATTTCTTTTTTTTGAAATGGCGTCAGCGGTGAGAACAAAATACGGACCCTTGAATGTGTCTTGTATATGTGTGTATGTATGTGGTGGTGTATGTGGCGAATACTTGTGGGTGTAAGATAAATCCGCTGTCGCACACTCAACCGCGTTTAACGGTAAAGCTTAATGTTTCTTTTTGGCCTCTCTGCCAGCCGATGTGCTAACGTGTTGTTGGTGCTGTTGTTGTTGTTTTATTTCTTGTTAGCAAAGCAGTTTACGCAAAAGCTTTTAAGGGATTTTTGGCTGTTGTGCGCTTAAATCAGGGATCAGCCAAGTAAGAAATACGGTAATGAGTTTACATGGCAAATAAGCCATGAACCACCAAGCGCTTGCATTCGAGGGTGCGGGGACTTCAATGCTGCATGTAGGCGGAGTAGCATATCCGCGTTTGCTCATTACATACCCACGTATTTGCATTTGATGTATGTGCGCCTTAAATCTTAAAATAATTTTAATATTTTTCTCCACACTGCAAACGTTTGTTTGTATGTGTGTGGGTGCGTGTTTGTGCGAGTTTCGAAATATTTTCTTTTTACTTCAAGTTAGCCGTTGTTTGTGTTTCCTTGTCATAATAGCATGTGATTAATTGCGGTGTCTAGCGGCAAAAGCTCATTACGGCCGCAGGGATGGCATCATTAAAAGTTGACTTTGTCGAAAAATAACTGTTAATGCTAGAAAAGTGCAAAAGAGTCACATTTATATTTTCATATGTATTTGAATGTTTTTGGTTTTTTGTTGCTGTAATGTCTATTTGGAGGTAGTACTTGGTTCTTCGTGTGGGTTGCTTTGATTTGTATATTAAAAGATGAAATTATTTTTAACGGATTCATGCCAACATTATTACAATTTCTTGGATCTCTGTTTGTATAGAGTTAATCTTAATAGCTTTGAGACACTTAATTTGCAGAGTAACTATCAAATATCTTCTTAAAGTTAGCTAAAAAGCCTAACTTTTTTTAGTACAATACTAATTACTTACAAACAAATGAAGAACAAATTGTGAACGCAATTTTAATTTATAATATTGTGCAATAAGTAACTGATAGGTATAAGTTACTTATTTTGAAAAGTTTTCTAAAAAAAAATATAATCAGGCATACTTTGTGACCAAAAAATATGAATAGTAAAATATTTAATTATTCATCAATATGTATTTTGTCGCCTTCAAAGTAATCTCCTTCGATTTTAACACATTTATGCCAACGATTTTTCCAGTCCTCCAAACACTTTTCATAACCACTTTTGGGCTGGACTTCAGCTCCTGCAGCGAATTTTGTTTTGTCTCTTCGGTAGACTGAAAACGAAATCCACGAAGCAGAAATTTCTGTTTAGGGAACAGGAAAAAATCACACTGCGCCAAGCCTGATGAATTATGGTGGTTGATCGTTGGTATCCATTGCGTTTTTGGACCAAAGAGACTTGTTAATGGTACTATTTTTGAAAGCAAGAATGCATTTCATACCCAAACTATCCACCAAAATCATTCGAACGCGCAAGCGAGAGATGTCAAGCCCTCTTGGCATCTCTCTAATACTTTCCTGCCGATTTTCAAGCATCATATCCCTCACTTTTTTAATATTTTCTTCAGTTGAAGGGGTCGAAGGTTGTCCAGAACTAGGCATGTCTTCAACGACCGAATGCTGTTTTGTCTTAAGGTGTACTCATAAAATGTTTTCTTATAACGACGAACCGTATCACCAAAATTGCCTGATCCATCATTAGACTATGTCGAATCGATGAATTATTTTTTCCTAGACTGGTATTCGTGTGAAGCTTGATATCTTTATATCAGTGAGAGCTGTTCGTCAACTTTTTACTTACAAGTTGAAAAATTTTTGAGGCGATTTTTCCCACCAAAAAAAAAAAAAAATTAGAAACAAATTAGCTTGAAATTTTGTGTTTTCAATGGAATATTAGTTTCCATTCAATTTATTCCCGAAGTTTTTTATTTATTACGAAAACAAGTACTTGACTGGCGCAAAGCTTTCACTGACGGTCGTAAACTCATCAAAAACAGGCCTCATGCAAGTCGTCCACTCACCTTTTTTTAATTACTATTACATCGAAATAGTTAAGGAAACAGTGCTTCAAAGTCATCGTGTTGACATTAGAGAGTTTGTGGAGTATCTGAATTTTCATTATGGATCGATTCAGCACATTTTGATTAATGTTATGGGTATGAAGCGAATCAATGCTGGACTTGAATAATTCGGTAAACCGCGCCAAGTAGAGGTTTCCAAAGAGATGCTTGATCACTTATATTATTTGAGGGTCCTACGTTCATAAAACGCATAAACGGCGGCGAGATGTGTGCTTATGAATATGACGTCGAAACTGCTCAAAAAACTGTCAAATGGTGCTCCAAACTGAGCCGAAATCATAAAAACTAAAATACGCTGAAGTCACTGAAAGCACTGAAGATCATAACAGTTGAGGCTTATGGAAAGTTGGATTAAGAGTTAGTGTGTGTTTGCATCGACTCAGACGTTAGCCTTTTTTGTCACTACCCGTCAAAATTGTTTACCTTAATTATACCCTGAACAGGGTAAATTAAGTTTGTCACGAAGTTTGTAACACCTGGAAGGAAGCGTCGGAGACCCTTGGTAGATATACTTTATAATTGATCAGTATGTTGAGCTGAGTCGATTTAGCCATGTCCGTCTGTCTGTCTGTCCTTTTGTATATATACGAACTAGTCTCTCAGTTTTTAAGATATCGTTTTGAAATTTTGCTAACGTCATTTTCTCTTCAAGAAGCCGCTTATTTGTCGGGACTGCCGATATCGGGCCACTATAACATATAGCTGCCAAATAAACTGGACGATCGGAATCAAGTTCGTGTATGGAAAACTTTCACATTTGACAATGTATCTTCACGAAATTTGGTATATGTTATTTTCTAAGGCAACTATGTAATCTCTGAAGAAATTGTTCAGATCGGTTAACTATTGCATATAGCTTAGATACAAACTGAACACATAGTTACTAAAAGAAATGCACCTGTGAAGGGTATAATAGCTTTCGGATGCACCGAATGTTTTTAACGTTTTTTCTTATTTTTGGTTTGTATTATTACATGACACCCAAAGTTAAGTCGATAATCAAATAAAAAACGACGTACTTAATACTAATAGCTTAGGTTATATTAAGTTAAGAAATCTTACTTGGACAGCTTAGAACGTCAGTTCTTTGCAGTGCTGAAGGAAACTGCTATAAAGGGTCACAAAATCCTCGCATATCGACAAATCGCTCTGAACCTATCACAAATTTGATGAGTAGCTTAATGTCAGTTTCGCCTATTTCTACTAGTTCGCCGAAGATAAGACTAAATATAAGAACCACTGCTAAAGCACTTCAAACATAATGTTTCAGAAAATGCGTCGCTTGTTCTCGTTACTCAATTTTAGATTGAGCTACTAGAGAAGCTATTTCTCACACCTCTATACATTACAAAAGCCCATAACTTAAACTTTGGTTCATATTTCGATAGCTTAGATATTTAAAAATTATCGCCCAGAAATAATTTTTTAAAGTAACCCTATATGAATAATGCCAAAATTCTAATGTTGCTCAGAACTGTTTTTGACTGATCACGGGTGAGAAAGGAGATAATCAAACAAACTCTAAATTGAGGTCCAATTTTTTATAATATTGACTGGGCGTACTAATTTTGCCTCGAAGTTTGCGTCAACATATTGTCTGAGACGTGTGCAATTCTGTTTGGTTGAGAAATTTTCGGAAAAATTTGATTTTCAGACAAAATTGAAAAATAAGCTCTAAAATTTTAAAATGGGAACTTTGTATTTAAATTTTTGATAGAAATTTCTATTAAATTAATCGGAATGGAGAAACTATTGTTACATTAAAAAAATTTGGTTATAAAAAATATTTTTCTTTACCTTAGTCCGGTCAAAATAAACAAATAATAAGAATGAAGTTATGAATTTACAACAAAGTTTCAGAAGGATAGCTGTAAGAAAATCACTCATCGATAATTTTATCAACTATAATTTTCGTTTAACCTTATTTAACCTATTTTTTTTCTACATAGCGGAACTGCGAAGAGTTGCAGTTTGTTATTTTTCACCATATTAGAAATTAAAAATAGAAGATTAAAAAAAAATTTTATGTAACTGCAACGATATTTTGAAAAACAGCTGGAAAATCAAAATTTTTATACAAAATTTCCATTCAGGACGACTTAAAAGAGATTTTCGAAAATACTAAATTCGCATTTCAAGTGCATTTTTGTATGGTTTCAGCTAATCCATAATCTTCCACCAGCATATTCCACGTTGGTGGAAACCAGTCATCGAAAGGCCACAAATATAATCTGAGCTGTAAACAAGAGATAAACATCACCCCACCATTGAACTTTGCCCAGACTATTTTTGCTCATCCCACACTTTTGGCCCAAGGCCCTTGGCCTTAGCAAACCACCAACTGAAATTAATATGTAGAGTGTGCGAATTGCGGCAGGCGAAACAGTTGGAGTGAGGGGAAAGAGGGAGCAATTGTTTTTGTTTTGCTTGTTGCATTATTGTGGCAAGCATGTCAACAGTTACAGTTACTCGCTGCTGACTATTAGCCGCACTGCTTGGCAAAGACCTTCACTCCCGAATGCTGAAATACAAACTTGCCGCAAAAGCCAACCGAGCAAGTGTGGTGGCATGGATTATGGTGGCTCATAATACAGCAATAAGGCAACAAGGCATTTGTGCATTTTCAGCAAATCTATAAGAAGGAAAATATTTCAAAGTTTTGTCAACAAATGTGATACACATCTTAAACAACGGCACTTTCGAGTTGTGAAATCGATGCTTGAAAGGCAACAACAAAAAAAAAGTTGTTGCAACATAGTGGTCGCAACAGCTAAACAGCTAGGCCAGAGTAGCAGTTACGACTTTTCGAACCTGAAAGTAATACGCCTGTATCCTTTAAGCTGAACGTGGCGCACTTACACACTCACACACACACACCTGCTTTTGTGCCTTTTACCTTGTAAAATGAAATTCAAAGCGCAAACAAAACCAAAAATGTGGAAAATATTTTGAAACCTGCTTTGACACTTTATAGTTTTACTTCTCATAGGCAAGTTATTGTTTGTTTATGGAAAATGTATATGTGTGTGTGTGTGTATGTGCGTGCTCCAACATTGTTTAAGTAACTGAAACAGTCTGTTCATGCTATTTGGCAGCCAAATGTGGCCGCAACTAATATTTACTACTATTTTTGCTTTTTATTCCCTCTTCATATACTCTAGTGAGTATATTAATTTTACCACGAAGCTTGCAACACCGAAAGGGAACCCTGTATGTTGGTTTATTTCCGAAGTGGTCCCTAAATTTTAAAGATACTGAACTGAAATTTTGTAGATCTCCTTTTTCTGTAAAGAAATTGCTAATCTGCCGGAACCGTCGATATCGGACCACTATAGCATATAGTTGCCATACAAACTGAATGATCGGTATGAAGTAGTTGTATGAGAAACTTCTTTATTTGAGAGAATATCTTCATGAATTGTGGTATATATTACTTTTCGATATAACGGTACAATCTGGGAAAAAATTATTCAGATCGGTCCACTACAGCATATAGCTGCCATACAAACTGGTCGATCAAAATCGAATATTTTAGTCGAAACTTTTTTATTTGTGAAGAGTCTTATAGTTTCGTTGCAACCGAATTTAACATTTGGTTTTTGTTTTACCTAATCTTCGTCTTCTACTTCGACTTCCTACCTTGACTTCGTTTTCCTATTTATTATTTCCGTTAGTTTTGTTGCCAAGGGCGTTTTTCTTATATCTCAATTGTCAGCGTGTCGTCTGCAGCTGTTTTTAACTTTTTGACATCCTCGTTGGCACTTGCTTTGTTCTTGTTTTGATATACACACATCCATACATGCAAACAGGTATTTATTTTAGGCCTTGCAGGCAGGCAGTTACATCAAGCATTTGCAAGGATTCTTTAACTACGAGTATTAGCACATAAGAACGTAGACATTTTGCGTCGACTGTGCTCACATATACACCAACTCACATATACATACATACATGTGTATATGGGAAAGGGTACAAAATTTGTGCCTGTGTGTGTGTGTGGCCACTCATAGTTCAAAGTGCGCTGCCCATATTTGTTGCAATACAAATACAATGCGAATAATACACAGATAAGCGGGTCAAAGGGCATTTACTGTTTGTTAAGGTTGGCTGGTGGGTGTGGCGTATTGTGTTGGGGTGTGATGTGTTGAGGTGAATTAGTGGGGGTGTTGAGTGTTTTTGTTACTTAAGCAAAGTGACATAAGAAAACAGTTTTAGATTTGTTGCTTTGCTTTTATTGCTACTTTGTTGTTCATTTTGCTGTTGTTGTTGTTGTTGTTGCTTCTATGCTTATCTTGACATTGTGCTGCTACGTAAACATTGCATTGAATAATGGCTTTGCATAATGCTTTTGAAATGTTAATTTCTATTTTTCAAGACTGTAAGTTCATTTTTGTGAAAGCTTTGATTGTCGAGAATTTTCGGAAATAAATAATGTATATTTGTATTACAAAACTGTATACATGTACAATATGTATGTATGTATATGGAATGTTAAATTTAAGATATGACAGTGTTTTAAGGCGAGTGATTTTGAATGTTAGCGTTAATATGGAGTTCACTTGATATATTTTAGGACATTTTAGGAGTAATCCACGCATTTTTGGATTTATTTAATAAGTTCGCTTGAAGTATTTTAGAAAATTTTCGGAATAATTCGGAAATATATAGTGTTATTTAAAAAGTTAAAAAAATTCTTTGCTTTGGAAGCAATTTTGTAGTCCTTTAGGGAATTTTCAGAGTAACTAATAAATGCTGTACATTCTTTTAGGAAGTTGGATTGGAATATTTTATAAATTTTTCGGAGAAATTCCGAAACTATACAACTCCTTGTAAAGTTCGCACGAAATATTTTAAAGATTTTTCGGAAGAATTCGGAATTATAAAAAGTTCTTTGGAAAAAGTATGTGGATTATTTTAAGGAATTTTCTGAAATATTCCGAAATATTAAAAATCCTTGGAAAGTTTACTTGTTATATTTTGGGTACCCTTCAGAGTAATTATGAAATATAGAGAGTTTTTTGTTAGAAAGTAGTTTTGGAATATGTTAGGAATTTTTCGGAGTAAAGCGGAAACTATAAAATTACTTTGGAAAGCTTGTTTGAAATATTTAAGAAATTTTCGGAGTAATGCGGAAATATTGAAAGTTCTTTACTTGGAATATTTGAGAAACTTTTCGAACTGATTCGGAAATATTTAAAGTGTTTTGGAAATTTGAAGTATTTTTGCTTAATATTAACCATAAAACACTGTTATTATTTCCTAAAAAAGTGCAACTTTTAGAAGACCAGGGTATTAAATAGTCAAAAAACTAATGAAAAAGTAAAGAGTAAAGATAGAGCAAAGTGAGGCTGTGATTAGGCAGAGATATGTTATGAGCAAAGAGAGACTTTGATTGGTCGAAGATATGTGATGAAGCTTGTTATTGTTTCCATATATTGTAGAGCCTTGTGAAACTGAAGTTCCAATGAAATTATTGGTATGAAAGTATCTGCAATCGTTTAGGTGTAGAGCAAGCAATGATGAGATGAGTTATTTTTCCAGATGACTAACCAAATAAGAAGTGTAATTTTAAGGAATATTTTATAAATTTTTATAAGGAGTTGTAGATCGGTTCACTGTGCTACCAATGCATAGGGATATGCAAATCCATGTACATCAAGCAGCAGATAACAGCAGATAGCGGGAGGAAAAAAGTTAGAGTTAGGTCCAAAAATGTGCGAATATCATAATTTTTACGAAGGCAAAAGAGACTGCACAACCGAAAAGAACTTTCATGTATATTATATGCGACCAAGGACCAAGAACGGCGGCGTTCGAAAATCATCATTATCAGTTTAATATTTTATTGTTACAGATTCTGATGTGATTTTATTCAGCTCAGACCAGATGTAAGAAGTTTGCAACAAATTTCAATTTCTCCTTCGATTTTGCCAATATTTCGCATTAAAAATTATCATCTCACTCACCTCCTTCATCGGTCATGACCAGTATGGTGGTTTCCGGCCCCAAGCCTTCCGGATTGAACACTTGCACGGTGACTTTGTACTGCGTATATGTCTCCAGATTTGTAATTTCATGACTCTGCAATGGAAACAAGATAAATTGCAAGTTGGCAAAACATTTAAGAAAATTTCAAAACACATCATTAAAATTATGTGTCAGAAAATGTGAGATATTTTCGAGCAAATTACAACTAATTACTTGCACAACCAACGTTTCGAAGCCCTGGTGTGATTACGTAAAGCCCATTACAAATGCTCCAAGCCCAAAGAGCAAATGCTGTTGCTTGGCTACTTTCATGCTGCTGAATTAAGGATATGCGTGTAAGCTTTAATTTTGCTGCCAATGCAACAAGCATTTTCCGTTATGCGCGCACACAACTGCACACACATAAGTGCAATGTAGGTACTAATGTTGGAAAGGTACACCGGCAACTGGTGCAGACTAAATGAGAAAACTCGAATTTTAACTGGCCAACCATAAAGTACGTAAGCTCATTTGGTTAAGCAGCTCATTCAGAGACAAAGTGCGGACTTAAACCTAAAATGCACACACGCTCACACTTACACACTTACATGGAAATTAAATAGAGGTAAACAGTGTGTGGCCGCCACCACCGATTTGCATTAACACTGTTGTGCGCCGAAAAATATAAACTAAAATTTTACTCGCTTCGGCTGTGGCTTTAGTGTCTGTGTGCCTTGCCTGTTCTCAGTGTTGTTGTGGGTGCACACACTTAAACACATACAAACACACATACTTAGCAGTTTGTGAAATAGTTGGACAATTTCAATTTATGCGACTAGCTGGTAAATTAAATTCGTTAAAATGTGTGCAAAACGTTGGCCGTAGCCGCTAAAATGCGAGGAAAAATTAGTATGGTATATAGTATAAAGAAGGCAACCACACATCTATTGACACGCTAGTGCAGCGCAGCTAATGCTAAACTTTCATAGTTGTGTTTGTTTTCGTTTAGTACGGCAAATACACCAGCTTAAGTGGTGCTAACAGTCTTGAAAATTAAAATTAAATTTAGCTGAAAATGGTGGTGTTGGCGCCCGAAAGTATGCAGGGAATGCTGAATTTTTTTTTTAAATTATTTTGAATTTTTGTTTGTGAGGAAACTAGTTTTTCGATGTAGCCAGTATTCGGTTTGTAATCATTATCACGTTAGTTATTGTAAATTAATTATTATAGTATTTATTAACATTCCTTATTTAATTTGCAATGAATATAACACTGTAATGATTACATATTTATAGTCATTACATATGTAGCAACTTTTCAAAGTAATGATTATTTTCTGCCATTACTTATTTGATGCGAAATAAATTTTACCCTTTAATATTTATTTATTAATCAGTATTTGTATCACAACATAGCAATTATAGCAAAAGAGCGATTACTTATTACCATTACTTAATTAGTTGAAAATAAATATAATGTTGTGTTGATGATTTATTAATCAGTAATTGTAAAGATTACATAGTACTTTTTTTAGATTACTGGAAAGTAATGATTATCTGTTACCTTTGCATATTTAATATTTAATGTACTTAACAGTATCTGTAATCATTACCTAGTAACTATTGTAAAGTAACGATAATTTATTACCATTATTTACTTAACTTTAAATAGTTATAATACTGTAATAATTAATTATTAATCAGTATTTGTAATCATTACATAGCAATTATTTTAAAGTAATAATTATATATTACCATTACTTATTTAATTTTAAATAATTATAACACTGTAATGATTATTTATTTAGTTCTAAACACAGCACATTAGTAATTATATATTACCATTACTAATATAGGTAAAAAATTTAATAGTCATAACAATTATTGCAAATTAAGTAAAATTTTACTCTCTGAAGTTTAAGTAAATATAAAAAATAAGCGCTTGTTTATTAAGAAATAATTAAATTTTCATTAAAGTAATCTCTGCTCAATGATAAGAAGTCTTCTCTTACCTTTTTTGTTATAATTACTTTGAACTAAATACGGACTATTAGCTAATACTTTTAAGCAGTAGTCAACCAGTTTCAAACAATGGAAATACTAAATACACACAAGTAATGGTAAGTAATGGCTTATCAGACATTACTGCTGAGTAATTAATATTAATTACTTATACATATGAGATATAGCATAACTAAATACTGCAATAAAAGGCAATTCTTAGATGTCACTTCTGAGATATATTAATGTTAAGTAATTGCATACTTGTATTTATTAGGTAAGTTAGTCATCACTAGTAATGATTACCAAGCAATTAAAGCGTAAAATCAAAAACCGGAAAATAATCAGTAGTAACTAATATCTTACTTCAGTCTATAACATATACATAATATAATATATACATATATTAGAGTGATTCAACAAAAAAAAAATTTTTTTTCGTTTGGTACTCGGAAAAATAGGTTCCTCGACACCTCTAAGAAAGTCTCTCCAAACATGAGTTTTTAATTGTAACGGGAAGGTCCTCCTACATACAGTTTTCTATTTCTTCTTATTATAAGATTGAAAAATTTATATCTCGCTTCCAACTACTTGAAAAAATATCTTGTTCCTTGGATTTTGTAGGAAATTGAATGCTCTACAAAAAGGTCTACTATGATTTTTTCGTAAACCCAACCGTTTAAAAGATATTAACGGTTGAAGTTTGATTATTTTTGGGAAAATTTTTTATTTCTTATGAATTTTATAACTCAATACATATATATATATATATATATGTTATATATATGTATTATACATATATCATTATATATAGAGGATCCGCCCTCACGTCGCTGTGGTATACATTTTATACTATAATTCATATAATAAACTATTCAATCCAGTGAAAATTTTATTTGCGTTTTTGTCGGTATAACAATCCAAGGGATTATAGTTGAAATTTAATTTTGAATATGTTCATACAAACAAATTTCATTGGAAAAAGTAACGAATTTAAGGCTGTTTTCCTAACGTCTGATTACCAGCCTTTCTGTGCAGTTAATAGAGTTATCCGCTTAATAGATTGTACTTAATAAACATTAATAATAAGCATGGTTAGAGGAGATGTCCGCTTATTAGAGCGTCCATTTAATAGAGTCTTCACTGCATTTTTCATTTATGAATTGTTTTTACTATCCTATCTTCTAAGTTGGTCCAAACTCGACACAGTGTATTAAATTTTACTAAAATCGGTGCAGCAGTTTATTAGTCCATCGCGGACAAACAACGTGACACGTACTTTTTATATATAAAAATAACATAAAATATATTCAAAGAGTAATTAAAGCAGTTATTTTTATGTAGTCGACAATGATTACTTTTCGTAAAAAATATTTGAATTTTTCACAATTCAAATTCATATGTCTTATTTTATTAGTAATTTATTAAAAAAGAAATTACTATAAAGGAATACGTAGTAATTAGGAATTTTTAAGTATTCAAAAATTGCACTTATTAATCAAATATATTTACTAACTGGTGAAAATAACAACTACATTTTTATTTATGCAAATTTCGGGACCCATTCTTAGTAAATGTAAATTACTTAACAATAATTAATTAAAAGTGATTATTTAGTGAGTTGTTAACTAGTGAATTTGAAGAACATTAAATTAAGTACCATGTTTTTATTATCTCATATCCATTAACCCTACATATGGGTGTCTAAATAACTTTGCAGGTATCTAATCTTTGTCAGAGCGCCATACCCATGGCTAAGTCGTAGTTCCAGTGCATATTTACACCCCTCTATAAAAATACTTCCAACTCATATCTGCCAGTTTTTGGCGAAATTTTTGCAGGTGCCATAACCTTCTTGTAACCTGAATGCATTTGCTATTTATTCGCTAATAAATGTGGCGTTATCTAAAGCGTTGCGTTATCTTGCTATATTCGCATATTTTAATTGGAAAATCCTAACGGCTGCGAGCACAATATTTTTCTGCACATGTATGGATCTAGGTGAACACACAAACGCTCATATGGTTAATGGGAAGTGCTATCGCGAAAGGGGCATTGTCTGAATTTTGGCCGAATATTCGTTATTTTTATTTCCGAAAGCTGCACTTCATATTAGAGATTTGCAACTTTTTGATAACTCGTTATTTATTTGGACAAACTAGTGCATATGCGCGCGCCTGTGTGTATGTGCGTGTGTGATTTTTATGTTGCGCAAAAATATAGAATTTTTCAGAGAACAAAAAGCGCTTTCGATGTTAACTATCGCCTATATAGTTGCAACGACATGTATGCGAGTCGGTATGCGTGTGTGTGTGACAAACTCATCGTATGCCGTGCACTAACACACTCTCGCAGTCTCACACATGCAGCAGACATTATTAAAAAACAGTTTCACAGCCGGAAAATATGCAATGGAACGTGATAGTAGTTTAGTGCGGCTGCAGAATCTTGTAGATATATATAGTTAAGGTGGCAGTTTTCGACTTTTGTTGCATACAGACACACGAACACACGCGCCACGTTTGTGCTCGTGTTGTTGTCGTTTTTGGGCTGTGTGCGCTCGCGCGCGTTTGTCTGCTGTGGAGCGTGAGTCACAAGCCAGCAAAATGTTGCGATAAAAAATTGAAGTTGCACGTTTTCGCCTCGCAGGGTAATATTTCAGCATCAAAGTGTTATGCAAATAAAAGGCGAATAGATGCAAAAAAACGACAAAATGTTGGAAAATAAAGTAAAAATAAAAAGTAACACAAATTTTGTAGTAAAAATGCGCACAAATGCGCAAGGGCACAAACAATCAAAGTGCATGCGGAAGCGTGTGTAAAAAAGTAGTATTCTATAAAATAAAAGCGGCTGCCGGCAATAAAAGCAGGCAAAGCGCAGCAAATGGCAAAATGAAAAGCGTGCGCTAAAGGCGCGATGAGTGTGCGCTTTTACGAAAAATATGCACTTGGGAGCGCTTTGCGGCGCATACACGCAGACGAAGACGCGCGGTCGGCAGCGGTGATATTGGCGCAAAGGCGGCTCGTTTCCCTCAGCCGCGCTGCTGACAGTGCACCCTTCTTCAGCTTTGGCGCGCGTCGCCGATATGAGCTGACAACCCCCCGCTCCGCTGCTACTGGTACGTGAGTATAATCGCTGATAATTTTCGGGATATATGGTAAGTGCGATAAGTTTGCAATTGCACTGGCAGCAAGGCAGCAAATAAAGCGCAAAATATATGTAAAGTGGAGTCGCGGAGGCAATAAAGCGTTCGGTTGCTAACAAAGCGCCTAACAGAGCACATTAGTCTCCATGTGAATGAGCTGTAGTATGAGCGGCAAGGAGACGAGTTGGTGTTGCATTAAATTTAGAGCGTTTGCGTTTGTTAACCGTGCTTTATGTGCTGATATTTAAATTGACTTGCAAATGCAAAAGGTGTAGCTGAGAGTTGCATGAACAGTTATACTTAAAGAAATGTAGTGGGAATGAAAAAAAGTGGCAAGTGCGATGCTTTCCATTAACTATTTCTTACAGGTAGTATTTGCTCTGAAATTGCCAAAAAATGGCAGAAACCTGCAATACAAAAAAATAAATGGCATCTAAAGCATTTGCTAAGAACTTTTGGTCTCCTTAGAATAGTTAAGCTTTTCTTGGCATAATGCTAAGAAATCGAAATTCGAAAATCCATTTTCCTTCGCCATGTCAGTTTTTACGCTTGCTCAGTAGAGAACGATGATAGTTTTCGATATTAACAGGCTTGACTAACTTGTCATTAAGAGCACCGTCAGACTTATTATATTTCCAGTGTGAGTAGAGCCGAACCAATTTGTAGTGCTAGAAAAGAATCCCAGCTTTCATTGGACTAACAGAGTTCCGTAGTCAAATTTAACCTCATTGAAATACTTCAAATATTTGACTTCCAAACAGTATGGAACTGAGGCCAAGTAATGCCGCAGTGCCCAAAAAAAGTAATTAAAAGTACCCATTACAATGGTCTGGTGGCGTCAAATGCCCGCAGAATGCGGCTGATAGATCAAGAAGATTGCACGAAATGTCTACAGTTAGACACCAGGGAAACAATGCAGCAGCTCTTGTGCACTTGTCACGCATTGGAAAGACTATGCTGTAAACATCTGGGGTTCCCACAGTATGATACACTGGAGGAGGTACCGATAGCGAAGCCACAGAGTTTGTTAAAATTCGCGTCAAGTGCAGGCATCTTAAAGGATGACTACACCTCATGGATCTAGTAACTTATCTCCATCTGATACCGTAAGGAACCAAAATTGGTCTATGCGTGGCTCATTGACCTACCTGATTAACCCCACATAACCCGTTACCAATTTAAAAAATTTACTAACCAATTTGGCATTCAAGAGATCCTTTAAAGAAAAGGTCTAATCGATCATTTTATAGTTGAAGAAGTGATCACTCGGAGCCTTATAAATGAAAACTAATGATCGGTAGTTGGTTTTCTCAATAGAAAGTTTAATGAATTTTAAGTCCGTACAACTTTGATCAAACTCTACTTTTGGAATTCAGAGAATATTACTGCCAAGTGTGGTTACAATATCATCTGAGCAAATTTGACACAGATCGGTTTAACTTGTGTATTGAGGAGTCTACTTTATCAGAAATGTTAGTATTTCAGTGCCACAAAGTATTCAGTGAAGTCATCGAATACTTGCCTCATGAGAGTTGTCCGACGATTATATCAAACAGTTAAAGAGACAGTACTAGAATTTGATCCTGTTGGCTTCAGAGCAATAGCACACGGTATCAACATATGATAATATATGGATGAACTCAATGCTTTGAATATGAAACGTTCTAAAAGACCTGAATATTTTGCAAAAAACGACGTCGAGTAGAGATCGCAAAGATATACTTGCTGAGGACCCTATATTCATCAAACTTATTATTCCTAGGAACCAGTCCTGCGTTTATAAATGCGACAACTATGCGATTGGCGCTTCAAAAGTGAACAAAAATCAAGAACAACACGTCAGAGCTCAAGAACATGGAATGAACACAGGATGAGACGGTCAATAAGGTATACAACTTGGCTTTAGAGGTCTCAACTATGTCAATTAAAAGTCATTCATTGAAGGCACTAAACGTCATTCTGCAAGTGTGTGAAAAATTTGGGTTAAGCACGGTCATGCTAGTATTGGATCAAAAGAAGCCAAGTTTGAAAGTAACATAAAAGTGTGTACTAAAACGCATGATGAATACGGGACAAATTTGATCAGCTAACTAGGTAATCGATTAACAATTTTCGAAAGTAAAGAATTAAAGCTTTTCTTTAGTATTTAGTAAATTTGTTACGTGTATGTGAACTTAGTTCTGCCCAATCCAAAAAAGGGGAGACCCCACAATCTGCGCCAATTACTGTAAGGTAAGTCTGTTCAACATAGCATACGTACTGTGTGAAAGATTGAAGCCCATCGACAACAAACCGATTGGACCTTATCAGTGAGGCTTTAGGAATGAAAAATCAACAACTAAACAGATATCTATCATGCGCCAAATCTTGGAAAAGACACGTGACACACGCGAAACACATAACCTCTTCGTCGATTTTAAAGCTGTTTTTGACTGCACGAAAGGAGCTGCCGCTATGTCTGAATTTGGTATGCCCGCAAAACCAATACGGCTGTGTAAGGCTAAGGTTGAGCAATACAAAACGCTTCATCAGAATCGGGAATGAACTCTCCCAGCCGAAGGTTTTAGACAAGGCGACTCACTTTCTGTGACTTCTTCAATCTACTGCTGGAGAAGATAAGGTACAGGTAAGAGTGTACAGCTGCTGGCGTACCTCGATGATATCGATGAATTGGCATCAAAAACCGCGCCGTTAGTTTTGCTTTCTCCAGACTGGTTAAGGAAGCGATGCAAATGGTAGCGAACGAGAGCAAGATCCCCGTCCTGCTATATGGTGCAGAGGCATGTGCGATGATAGCATATGATGAATTTGCATTAGGAGTTTTCGAGAGAAAGGTTCTGCTGAAGATTTATGTTCCTATACGTTGGCAACGGCGAGTACCGCAGTCAATGTTATGATGAACTGTACACGATATACGACGACATTGACATAGCTCAGCGAATCAGGAGACAGGTTTCGCTAGTTAGGTCATGTTATCCGAATGGATGAAAACACTTCAGCTCTGAAAGTATTCGACGTAATAACAGCCGGGGGAAGCAAAGGGAGAGGAAGACCTCCACTCCGTTGAATAGACCAGGTACAGAAGGACTTGGCTAAACTTGATATCTCGAATTGGCGCCCATTGCGAAAAGAAGAAACGACTGGCGCGCTGCTGTTAACTTGGCTATAACAGCGTAAGCGTTGTCTACGCCGGTAAAGAAGACTCAATATACTCAGTGAGTACCATTTACAGTTAACAGTTTTCACTTTCCGTGGTGAAGAGTCTACTAGCAATATCATTATGTGTTGGTATTAAAGTCCACACCAAGATCAGTTGAGTCTATTTACCCACGTGGTTCCGGATTTATATTCAAATATGTTCCTAAAAAATATTTGGAGAATGCATTATCCGAATGCATTATTATGCTTATCCGAAGACTTAAGAAGGCCTTGTGAATAATTCTACAGAACGAAAAATAGCAGGAAAAATTAAGCGCAACTTCTTAGTCAGAGCAAGAAATCGTTTCCAATTGGTTTATTTTGTGAAATTTGTCCAAGGTAGGAGGGGTAGGTAGGATAGATGTCTTATCATACACCAAGGTATCAAATCTACAAGAACTTATGCTTTTCGAGCACAATTAAAGCCTAAGTGTAACTCTTTAAGTTAAGTTGAACACATCGCGTTCATTTTCGAACCTCTTCCGGAGCCAATATTCATGAAATGTCTTTTCTATGTTCTTCGCAATTTTTGTTGGTGTTGCTTATTTTATCACGACTGCAATTGGATTTGCACGCGATTTCACGAGATACACGTAAATTACCTTTTAATATTAGGTACATGAGCCCGTTTAGCCATTTGTAGGCGCTTAGCGCGGCATTTAACTAAGTTGTCAACATAAATGCCAAAAAAGCAAAAACAAAAACCAAACAAACAACAAAAGCACCGAAAGCACCAGGCCTTAATGCCGAAACAACAATGGCATAAACCCACAGCGATCCGCGACGGCAAATCCAAACTAAACTACAAAACAATAGCTACAACAATAACAGTAACAACGCCAACAGCAAGTGTTGAGAACAATTCAAATTGCCACAACAACACTGCAACTGTCGGAGCAATAAGAGCAAACAGCTTTGTACAGCCCATGAGCTGGCGAATCAACGAACGACACCGGAAATTGTAAGTAAAACTTTTTAGGCTTTGAATTTTAGGGGCCAAATGGCTGACTGCACACATACAAACTTACAAATAGACACACCGACAGACTCACGAGGTGAAAGTACGATGTGGCGCAACTAAATTTGTGTGAGACAGTTGGTGTGAGTGAGCTGAGAATGGCAGTGACAGTATCGTTTTTGGCTAACTACAGTTTCAGGCCTTCGGTGTTGGCGGTCGGACGGAAATTGTGGCTGCGACGACCGTGTCAGCTGTGAATTTCATGTTAGTATGTAGACAGATTTCTAATGTGGGTGTGAAGGTGATGGGTTTTGCGCCTAGGTTTTGTAACCACATCATCAAGTGGATGTATCACAATGTCCCGGTAAGAGCTGAGAGTGATATTGGCTTCCATGATTTTCGGTTTAGAATCGCGTTGTTTTTCACTATAACATCGGTGGATCAGTAGAATAAGAGAACTCGAGTATTGCATATATACTTTCGTGCTTTTTGTAGAGTATCCTGAACCTAAGTAGGTCAATTAAGGAAGAAAAATCGTCGGGAGAGATCAGACTAAGTATTCAATTGAGAAGTCTCGACGAACAAAAACGAGACTTTATAAGTCACTCATTATTCCCGGCTTGCTATATGGTTCAGAGGCATGGATGATGACATCTGATGAGTCGACGTTGCGAGTTTTCGAGATTAAAGTTCTGTGAAAGATTTATGGTCCTATGCGCGTTGACCACGGCGAATATCGTATTCGATGGAACGATGAGCTGTATGAGATATACGACGACATTGACATACATAGTTCGGCGAATTAGAAGACAGCGGCTACGCTGGCTAGGTCATTCGACCCAGTACCCGCCGGGGGAAACAGAGGAAGGATAAGACCTCCACTCCGTTATAAAGAGCAGGTGGATAAGGACCTGGATTCGCTTGGAATCACCAATTGGCGCCAGCTTGTGAAAGGAAGAAACAACTGGCGCGCTGTTGTTAACGCCAGTAAAGAAGAAGAAGATCTGACAGCTATCTTCTTAGTAAATTTTTTACTTACCAATAAACACTCGACGTTTGTATATATAAAATTTAGAAGATTTGGACGAACCTTCTGGTTGTACAGAGGTTACTAAATATGTCCAAGTCCCGAGAAAAGAGAGTAAGACAGGTCCGTAGACTTTTCTCTTCATGATATCATGGTATTTATCCTGACATTGATTGTTGTGACCAGCAGTTTTAACAGTTTTCTAAAATCTGCTTAAGTTATGAAAATGAAATTGAAAGGACGCACCAAAATACTATTGAATTATCTTACACTTTGGTATGTTTTGTAAGTGACCCGGTACCCTCCCACCACTTTGTAGTGCCCTGGAACACAAATTTAACACTTTGAATAATTTGGCGCGTTAACACACCCGAATGGGTTAGTTACATAGCTTGCTGGGTATAAGACACCGAAACAAGGTCTTGCTGGTCGATTGCCTTCAGGTAGGTAGAGTTGAAAAAGTTTTGTTCGGAATGTGGGGATCTACCGGTGGAGGCATGCCTTGTTCGCGCTTTTAGTTGGCTGTCAGATATTTACGCGACGACGGCGACGACGCCAACGGTGACACCGACAATGACAATCAAATGAAAATAAATGACATTCACGGCTGACAACACGGCCTGCCAGGCGCGCGAGCACCTCATCGCTTGTCGGCCTGCAAGTGCCGTCGGCGCAGGTGACAAACGAGCCAATGTGACGAGATGTGAGCGGTGATACATGCGCGCATTTGCGTTGCCGGCAATTGTGCAGCCACAATGAAGCGCAACGCCTCCAAACACAAATGCTACGCAAACATTTGTTCGGTCGTCGCTCGTTGGTTGTGTGTTTTATGAGTAAAGCAACAACCTAACCTAAGGTTGACATTTAGCGGTTGAAAGATAGGCCTCTTTAGCGCGTTGAGCTAAGCGTTGCACAGCCTATACCATTTGGTTACGTCAAATAAATTTCATGAAGCTCTCTTTGGTTTAATCCTATTTTGTTCCTTTTGTCAATATTCGAACCATATTCATGGGGAATTTTAGAAAATGCACTTACCTCGACGGTGCTGTCGCGTATGTAAATCTCCTTGGTGTCGTTGCGATCTCGTGGTCGATATGTTATGCGATAACCGAGAAACTCGCCGAGTATTGTGTCGGCTGGCGGTGGTTTCCACGATATATACACCGATGTGGACGAGGTATTGTGGGCGGTCGTTGGTATTGGTTTGCCAGTTGGAGCTGAAATGAAAAAATTTAAGTGGGTTCAGCCAATAATCAAATGACAATGGAAATGAACTGGGCATAATAGTCTACTTGTATAGGATTACCTTGTATTATTTAAAAAATAAGTAAACAGAGTATTTATGCCAAAAAAGAAATATTTTCAGTAAAAACAAGCAGCTGTTTCGAAGTACCACTTGTTAGCTAATTTTTAAAGGTCATATTAACGGATGTTTGCGTTATCTAAGGCATACTTTGTTCGATATTCGTCCCTTAAGTCTCAGTTAATAATCGTACATTGTAAGGTTATAATACCACCCTAATTAGCCTTTCAAATCTCTGGTGTGATAGTCTCTGTCGGCAACTCGATATGACTCTTTATTGTACTTGGTTGATCCTTTCAAAGCAACTATCGTTCAAGTTCTTGCAACTCTTCGGACTCGAAATGCAGCATATATTGGTTCTCCTATTCGAACGACAACGAACCGCTAACCAAAACAAATCTGAGTTAAGAAGCTTTTAAGTTAAATATCTATATTTCTCGAATTTGGGAGGTTCTTAACAAATATTAAGGCCTTATCGAGCCGAGTATCAGTTCTTATCTCTAGATTTTCTTATTTTTTTTGGAATTGATATCATAATTAGTTGAGCTACCGCATATCTAAAGCTCAAAGCTAGAATACTTATGGAATCAATCAATGAGAATTCAACAATTACGATAAGAGTCGAACCTTTGGGTAGTAGTGGAGACCCTTCACACTTAAATATTCTCGTTTCATTGTAGCGTTCAAGCCATTTGGTGCCCCCACGAAACCAAATACTACCCCCCTTTTTTATAGCTAGTTCAAGGTTTGGTACCTAACGGATTCCTAGAATTCTAAGTCGGGTTTGCGATAAAGCTGGACATTACCAGAGAAAGTGTAGATAAGTTGCGATATACCCTTCGAGTGCAGCTGCGAAAACTATTTTTATAGTGCATTACCATTTTGAACGTTTGTTCTCTAAATGCCCCGTTATGGCAGTTGTAGGTCTGCCCATACCTTTCCTGGGCCTATTTAATAAGTTCTTAATTCCTGTCTTATCATATTTTGGTTATATCTACTTCGCTATCGGATTTGTCTAGAGAGGCTCTTGACATGGCCAAGTCATCTGCGTTTTTGTTGCCGAAAATGTTGCTGCGACAATTATGGACAAGTAGAGTTGACTTGTGAATGCCTTGTTTTAGGCATATTGTGAGGTCAACTCCAACAAAGCAGACTAGTTGGCCATGTCAGAAGCCTTCCCATATATGTACACTATGCTGATTTTAATCTTAGGTAACTATAAGGCTACAAATGTCGCTGTACTATTTGTGTACATTTATGGTAGCTTTTTGAATTCTCCCGCAGTTATTCAATAGGACTTCAGAGGCTTTCTTTTTGTCTAGTGCTTCCACTTGAATGATACTTTGGTAAACGGATAGGTAGAGATATATCAATATCATCGGAGTATACGCCCAACCTTACTCCGCAGTAAACATTTGACCCGTCGGCATGGATTGAAATGGTATTCTCCTCCCTTACTAAACATCTTCTCTATTCAAGTCTAGAAGGTGTTCTCAAATGGAAGTAGCTATTGAAATCCAACGATGAAAGTGTGTAGTCTAATTTATTTTAAATTATTTTGAGCTGGCTTAGAATATCGATATGTCTACATATAACATTTGAAGTTAAATGCATACACAGTGAACAATTGGAATACTCGATAAATAGAAATTCTTTTTTTTTATGGTCAATAATCCCTCGCAACAGCAGTGGTTAACAAATTCTACTTCAATAGCAATGTCCTAAACTCCGTTATCTTTACAGCAACATCAAAATAAAATATATCTGTACAGAAAACATTTTAACTTCTTCATTAAACCCAAAACATGTGACATTGAACCCAATTAAGATTTTTTCCTTATCTGCTCAGTTTCGTATAAATTTTTGCATTCTTCTCATATTCCCTAAAATAATTTTGTATTCTGAGTGGCGTCGTTGTAGTTTTGCATGTCGCGCTGTCAAATTTGCACGCGTCGGCAGAAGTTACCTGCGAAGTGACTGGCTTCCTGCTGCCAGCAATACTTTTTCATTCGCAATTTTTATCCATTGGCCTGTCCCACTTTCCCTTACACGTGCCTTAGTTTGGGAATTTATTGTGACGGTGAATGAATGGCTCATTTGGTTACCGCGATCTCTTACTTTTCTTTTAGTGAGGGCGTGGTTGTTGGTAGAGTTTTGAAGTTGCCGCGCATTTTATGGTGCCACTCTCCCTACCCTTGCCCTATCAATTCATTTATGTGCTCGCATTTACTTGAAACTCAAGTTGCTTGATATTTATTTTATTATATAAACTTCATTTGGACTTGAGCTTGCTATAATGCTGTGCACGCCTCGCCTATCTCTTTCTCTTCCTCCTTCAAGTATACATTTTAATGAATTTTGATTATAAGTGTGTCGCGTGAATGAGTTTCTTAAAAGTGTGTGTGAAGCTTTTTTCATTATTTGGATAATTCAGGAAGGCAGTGACTTTGATAGAATGTCTCTACATGCACTCTCTCATATTTTTTTTGCACTAAATTCGAGTGGCGGGGATATATGACATATCTAATAGCGAATAAATTTGGTAACAGCTGAAAATTTGGTATATATTATATAATACAACATTGAGAACCTTCAAGTACTTTTAGTTACCGCCTGAACTGAGTAATTATCTCTTTTACAGAGTTTCAATTAACTGTATTTTATATTATAGCGAATAAATTTACATTTTCAACATCTACCGAGTAACGTGTGAGACCAACACACGAGAATTTTATACCAAACTTTTTGAGATTCTGGAACATAAATGTTCCTGAGATAATCAGTTACAGTAGGAATCGTTTTCATCGGCGACTGTCGGAATGAGTCCCGTCTACACCAAAAAGCTCGTAGTGATCTACAAATGGATTTCAAATTGCGCTAAACTCTGGTCGCTTCGACTGATTTCAAAGGACCTTCAAGAAATTAATAATGCAAGTCAACTAGTGTGGATTTTTTCTAAAATCTCATCATCCTCCAAAGAACATCGCCAATATTATTTCAGGTGATTATTTTGTTCTCAGAAGTTATTGAAACTAATAAGCCTTATACAAAGGAAGGGTTCGGACTATGAAGTTCTAAGTAATTGGAGATCCAACTAATTTAAAAGAGTGAAAAGCTCCCAAAGTTTAGTTTCAAATGGACAGAACTTATGTCATCTCACCTGTTTTACCAAGAAGTATCGGCGTTTTGAATAGTTTTATTTAAGAAAGCAATGGTAGAGCGATTTTTACCATTGAAAAAAAGCTTGCTTGAAATTTTGTGTTTCCTTTGTAAACACAGCTAGGTAATCGATGAAAATGTAGCAGAAGTGTTTTAACTCTATTACGAAGAAAGTATAATGCATGTCGTCTATGCACCTCTGCTAATGACGATAACATCGCAAAAGGTTTACGAAATAGTGCTTGACATCAGACGTAGAGCAGAGAGAGAGATAGCAGAGAATCTCTTGGCATCATACAGATAGCAGAAAATCTTAACGTGTTTTATAAGTAGATCGACTCAATACATTCTGGTTAAGATTTTGGATAGCTGAGAACCGTGCATTGATCAAACTCGTCATTATGACTGGCGAGACGAAACTTGAAGAACATTTTGTTGAAACTTCAACAATTTAACAAGCGCTACTTCAAAAATAAGCCGAAACCGAAATAAATAAAAATCACTGAAGGTCATCTTAACCGAGGCTCCTAAAAAATATTTGGAAATATGTATTAAGTTTTGTCTTTTATTAGTCTGAAGGAGCCTCTTTTGAAGGCGATAATAAATATTTGCATTAAAATACGCGAAAAAGAAGGCTTTGTTTCAGTCCGGGTGAAGCTGGTTCAGATGTTCTAATATTTTGTATAGGAACTATTCTTTTCAGAGAGTTTGTGAAATTTATTGCTTTCCGATACTTATCTTGTGTCCCCAAAAGGGCATTTAGGGTACCCTAACTCAATCAATACAATCCACAAAGGGGTTGAACTTTTCCTACTTTCCTACTACTTCCTCTCGTACTGCACATTGCGTCACTTTTATAGTATAATTTGTATAAATCTGACCTGTTTGAGCTCGACGTTTGACTTCCCTGCAAGGAGTCACGTTGATTGATTGATTGGCCTAGCTGCTTTTTAGACCCATAAAGCAATTGAGAACGGAAACTCAATGTTTCCTGAAGGCAAAATTCAATTTGGGCACTAAGTATCAAATGATATTTCCAAGCAAGTTGAACTTCTTTCCAAATTAAACTCGATACAAAGGCCAAACAAAGCAACACAGCGCACAATCGCATCAACGCGAAAAGGAAGGGACGAGCGTGTGAATGCCACTTCTTCTTCTTCTTTGACGAAAGCGTGAGCACAAAAGCCGAAACTTTTTGGGAAAATATGTGTGTAATTTGCATCGTTTCTAATAAACGGAAGCTCATTGTGGCATATTCAACTGACACAAATGCTTGTGGCAAGTACCTACCAGCACAACAACAGCAACAGCGCGCACCGACGTAAGAGCACACGGATTTGAGTGACAAACAGTGGCTATATTTGTGTGCTTGACTGCTTGACGTTGCATGCGTGAGGACATTTTCCACCGCCGGCATGCGTGCACATACATATGTGTGCGTGTGTGAGTCGGTGTGCGGCAACAATGAACACCTTAATTGTTGACAAAGTGGCAGCCGCAAAGAGCGTAAACGAACGTTTTGCTGGCAACTCAAGATGGTGGCAGACAACAGCATGCTGGTCGTGTGGGAGATAGTGAGTAGATACAACAACAACAACAACCAAAATGTATAAGAACACTGCAAACACAAGCAGAATCAAGCAACCGTTATTTGGTCGCCAGGTGAGGAATCGTTTTGGGAATTAGGTGGGTACACAATCATGTGTGGCACGTATGTGCTTGTGAGTGTGTGTATGGTGCCACTAAATACCACAAGATTCTGTCACACACGCACACATCTACGAAATATTTCGACTTCTTGCAGCGCTTGTGTGCTTGCTGTGGAGGTGGCAAGCAACAGCTGAATACTTGCTGAGCCCCCAAAGCTTTGTTGTTGCCACTTCTGCTGCTTTTGTCACGACAGTTGAGCCTGTCACACGCTAATGACGCTTCAATGCTCTTGCTTTGGTGTTTGCGGCCATTATTGCTGCTGCTGCCATAATTGTTGTAGTTGTTGTGATCATTGATGTATTTGTTACTATTGTTGTTGTGGCATGCGGACAACTTACTGGCGAGTGACTTCGATTGCAGCTGCGATTTATTGTTGCAGCTTTACTATGGCCTCGAGTTGCTAGGCGAGTGAGTTGTCATTTTAGTGTATTCACACACACACACACACACATGAAGACATACGTGTATTTGTTGCGCATTGCACATACTTCATTGAATCATAACATTTCGCTTTATGTGCGCCAATTCGCTGCGTACGCAGGTGATAAATTTGCCCTTTTGTATACAAACACTCATACATACACGAATATATATGTATATATAGTATATGAGTTCTGTGTGTGGCTTTCCAGCTACATTGTTAGCTTTTATTGTTGATTTTTGCTGCCAATTGACAGTTATTGCTGCCATCCATGGCTGCATCGAGCATCAAGCGCCTTTGCGCTTTTTCCGCATACCCGCATGCATGTGTATATGTATGTGTATATGAGTAGTGTTATTTTCTTTTAAAACATATTCATGTGGCTCTTTGTCGTTACTTGTTACTGTTAAATGTTTGGCTGCTCAATTAAAGTCACAGAGTCAACGAAATTGTCTTGCTGTTAAGCTTGTACAAAGGATTCCAGAAATTATTGCGAAGTCATGTTTTCATTGCATAGCGATGAAAGCTAATTGGTTGTGCTTTCATGTAGTTCCGTAGTTTATGTGAATTCGCTACTACTTGCTCTGTTTATAATAGTTGCATTGGTAAAGAAGCGCTGGGTAACCTCCATCAGGCATTTGGTTAGATGTTCCTCCATCTCTTTCTTTCTTAACAAGCTTGTGGTATAATCCTCTTAACATTTTCCCAACCTTAGGCTACTGGTGTCCGAGTTAATGAATTTAAGAACTTATACCGATGAAAAGTTATCTGAAGGATGTATTCAGTTTGCCGCGTTCAAGTATACAAGTAGTAAGTTGATCTACTTTACTTACAGCTTTCCTTCGCGAGTATTCAATAATATTCTTACATCTTGGAAAATCGCTCAAATTTAAGTTATCAGTCATGTTCGTAGTTAATCGTCATGATTCGTAGTTATTCGTCCCCGCTTTCAGTGACAGGTAGCAAAACTTATAATTATTTCGGGTAGACTGTCGACTTTTTGTTGGAGCTGACGGTGTCTTTACAACAAACAGGCGATCAAGCTTTGATTGCCATGCATAATTAACGGTAGTTGGACCTGCAATATTAGTTATTCAAAGTCCTCCAGAATTATTTTGAAAAGTGGAGTATAATCGAAGAAGATTGTTGCCATACATACGATGAGCTCGTGAAACCCTTGGGAGTCACTCAAGGCGTCAATTTGAAACGTTGAAAGCAGAAGGACACCTTCAAACGCAAGGAAATTGGTTAACCTACTATTGTGGTTAAAAAATAATACAACTTTTTAATTTAAATTTCGATCTCAAACTCATTCGTCGAAATAATATGATTATAGGTTAGTATGGCTGTCAGCAATTGTTTTGAAAAATTACGTCGAACTAATATCTGTAAAGCAATGCTTTCCGACTACCAGGACGTCATGAACCTTATTATTACTAGCGATGAGTCAGGCATCTATACTTGCGACCCGGAAACAGACGATCAATTGTCCGAATATCGTGGCAAAGGTTAGGTACGCCAAAGAACGTCAAAAATCAAGTTTATGTTGACGTTTTTTCGATTATTGAGTTGTTGTGCACGCCGAATTCCTTTCGACCGGCCAAACTGTCAGCAAGGAATACTGTTTGAGTGTTTGTGAGCTTTTCGCCAAGTTTTCAACCAGAATTGTGCCGCAACCACTGCATTTGCCTGATTTAGCTCTGTGTGAACTCTGGTCATTCAGCAAACTCAAATGACAGTTTTGAGGAAACCGTTTTGAGTCAATTGAAGACATTAAACTTGAGTCGCTATGCGCATTGAAGGCTATTCTGGAAATTAAACAACTGTTTCGAGGATTGGAAAAGACGTTGGCACTAGGATATGAGGGACAAGGGGCATTATTTTGAAGGTTAATTAATGTACATAGTAGAAATGGAAGGCAGGAAACGTTGAAAGATGGTTCTGTATCTCAGTAACGTAACGTCTAGGATATAAAAGAATAACTTTTTGCATCGCTCTGAGACTGGTAATAAAAATCGGATTCACTAGGACAACGAAATGTACAAAATCATATTTGAACCTTAAACAACCAGCTAAATCAACGAAAAAGCCGGATATCCAGTACGCCAAGGTATTTTCTGTGTTTGGTGGGTTCAGAAGGGCGTGCTTTATTGTGAAATCATTAATGTGGAGTGTTCAAGTTGAAGAGAGCGTTGCCGAAAAATACCCGAAATTTGCAAAAAGGCTCGAGCCAATAATTTCCCATCATGACAGCGCTAGGTCACGTGTTGTCAGAACGGTTAAAAACTATTTGCAAGAAAGCGGCTATTAATTTTGGTATCACCCTCCTTAAAACACACACCGTGCCCCTTCTGACTACTACTATTTCCAGTCTATGCACAATGACTTTAGTGGAATACGATCACATGAGAATATGGTATCAAAAATTTGCTTGATTCATTTTTGGTTGAAAAGCCGGATATGTTTTTTTAGGATTGAATCCACAAATTTCCATAAAGATGGGAAAACTTTATTGCTTCAGGTTGACAGTGTTTTAAATACTAGCCAGGGATGGGGCACTCTTGGAATGGGACCAAACTGAATCTTTATAGGCGTCGTGCGTTCTAGTCCTGACCCTTGGAACTCACGTGCGCTTAGCAAACGCTGGTGGACGACCCGCTTCTGTGCGACTGAAAGATTCTTTTGGTTCAGAGTAGTATACAGTATTTGCCTTTAACAAAGTTCATCTTACCACAATCGTCTTACACGACATTGTCCAATAGGCTGTATGTCTGCCCATAGATGAACTAAAGGCTGAAGATTTTGACGGCGTAAGTTGGCAAAGTTGAAAGAGTTTGGCATGAAAATATCTAGGCACATTCTTTTCCATTGTTTAGCCTTTGCAAACCTAATGCTAAAATATCTTGGTATTGCCTCCGATGAGCCAGGAGACGTAGCAGAAACTGACACCAGTAATTTATTAATTTGCAAAGTTGTTATGATTTCTGAACCAGAAATTTTAGGTAACACAACGGACCAGCGTTCTAAGCGTTTCAAGTAAGATCCCTGTAAGGATCAGCCTTTCAACCTAACCAAATCGAACCTGGCTGCATTATGTTAAATTGTTCCTTACTACATTAATGTTGAAAAAATAAATATCAACTCGCTAACTGAACTAGTATCTTTTTAAGGAAATCATAATTCTTCATTCTAGCTTTCTATGAAAACAGTTAATGTCATAGAATTCCTATCACTAAAATTTTTTCATTTAGAAGTCCTGCGAATTCGATAAACTTAATACAGTTACATAATAATTTAGCATATCCATAACCTCCAAGGTTAGTCGCAAATGTTGCTATATTCAAAACCGAAATTTTTGGTTCTATAGTGTACACTGTTTCAGTTCTTTATATCTAGATTTAAAACTTAAATGACGTATATCATATCATGCAAATTAGTTTTCAATAAAAATGCTTTAAGTGGTATGTATATACTTACCCTCGCGCAGTGTGACAATGTAGTAGGATTCCTTGGACGGTGCGCTTATACCCAACTTATTGACCGCCAGCAAGCGAAAGCTATAAACGGTGAAGGGTATTAGCGCGGTGACTTGATATGATGTCTGATTTGATTTGGTTAAAATTTGCGGTACTTGATCCCAAGGTCCATTCTCACCGACTCTGAAAGAAATAAAATTTGTTTTATTATTTTTTGTAAAATATTATATATTTGTTAAGGTAATTCATAACTGGAGGCATTTCTTAATGCTTCACTTATGTGATTTTGTGTTATATCAAGCTTTATAGAGATGAGTATGTAGTATACATGTTTACCCTGAATATAAAAATTATATATGTCAGTCAGCATTGACAGTTCTTGCCAGTGGCGAACGCAGGAAAAAAATTTGGGGGGGGTTTTAGGTAAAAAGACAATGTTTCATTATTTTATTCACAAATTGAAGTCTATTTATTTTGGGCCATAACATTTGAAATCTCTTCCTCCGTCACGTCTATATCTCTATGGATATTCAAGAGAGCCATTCCGTTCAGGCGTGCTTCTCCAGTTTTATTTCTTAAATGTGTTTTAAGCCTGCGAAGTGAGGAAAACGAGCGTTCACTTGAAGCATTGACAGATATAGGGATTGTTGCTCAATCTTTAAAAAACGATGCACTAAAAAAGTTTTGGATCTCTTTGTTTGATTTAACCAGTTCTGAAAATATATTCTAAATTTTAGTTAGAAAATATAATCTGAAGAAAAGATTTTAACCTTTTCCACATTCTAAATTCAGCAAATGAAAAACAAATAATAAGTAAAGTTGTGTATCTAATTCAGACCAGTTTTTTCTGGTTGTTTTTATTAAAAAGATAGACATTTTAGTTAAGACACTCAAGTATTTTTTTGCAAATAACATACTTTTTTTTAATTTAAATTTATTTCACACAGTTTGCTCATGGAACGAAAACTGAAAGTCATAATAAATGAGTTTTTATTTTTCCTTTATTATGATTAACAATAAACTCTAAAAAATAATAGAAACCTTATTGGTGACTTTTCAGTTCAGAACTAATTTTGAAAAGAAGTCCATTTTCGACTCACAACTCCCCTTAAATCTAAAAAAATCCAGTTCAGCAGCCACAGAGTTATAAGGCAAGCTCATTACTTTGAAGCAAATTAAAAAAAATGTCTCTGTCCAATTTATATTTTTCTGGGTTTTTTAATTGGCCTACATTCCCACAACTTTTTAATACTATCCAGATACAATAGGTTTGTTTTTAGTTTAACATTTTCATAGTTTCAAAAAATTAAATTCTATCAGCAGAAAAGTATCAAAATAGGCCGTTTGTATATCCAGAATATACATTGTACATACTAGGTGTTTTTCTTTATTTGAACTATTAATTTTTTTCAATCCCGTCACGAAATTTCCTTGGAAATACTCTAAACAAAATTCTCTGAAAATTTTAGCCCTTAATATTAACATTAAGAACTGGACCAAGGCCTGTAAAAATTTTCCATAGAAAATACACTACAATCGTGATTTTTTTTCTTTAAATTCCTACAGATCAGAGGTATTTTATGGCATCGCTTTGACTTTAGACGCATATTTCTCAGAATTGTTCACTCTACAAAAGTGCCCAGAGCAACATAGTCGTAACTCACACCGGCGAGGTAGTTCGGGGCTCTAAACCTGATTTTTCCATGGAATTCGAATTTTTTTGTATATATCTCGTTAATGACAAGAGCAGTAGGAAACATGTTCATCACAAACTTGTAGGAATTTTATTTGCTTTGAGATATTCAGCTTTTTAAGTAAGTCTTTATAATATTTTCATAGATGGCATGTAATAAAAAAGCTGGTATTTTGATTTTTTCTTTAAGAAGCTGCTCATTTTCGGAACTGCCAAATCGGACGACTATAGCATAGAGCTGGCATACAAATTAAGCGATAGGTTTCAAGTAATTGTATTGAGAAATTTTTCATTTACGAGATATCTTCAAGAAATTTTGCATGGATTATTCACCAAGGCAATGTTGCCAATTTTGAAGAAATTGTTCAGTTTGAATCACTATAACGTATAGCTGTCATACAAACTGAACAATAAGTGTGAAATTTTTAAAAGGAATCTTTTATATCTATTTATAAAGGGCATTATAGCTACGTTGCAATCGTCGTTATCGCTTTTTTCTTATTTAGCGATGTCTACTGGAATTTTATGATATTTTTTGTATGAAAAATAGTAATAAATTAAACTTTAAATAACTGTGAAAAATTTTTATAAATTATTATCTTCCTTTTTAATGATGACAACTGCTTCAGTCAAGTTTTTGTGAGCATTTCATTACTGCCCATATTCAAACAAAAAAAAAATGTTTTTTTATTCGAATTTTTTCTTCTGTATCAAATGAAATTGAAATGAGATTAAAAATTAATTTCTATAAAGTCACTAATATGCTTATTATATATAAAATATTTTTATTATGCAGCGATTATTATGTTAATGCATTATGTACCGTTATTAGACCATAAACCGAATGCTTATGACTAATTCAAAAAGTCGCGCTTTCAGAAGAAAATCAAATAAAAATTTGCTTGCAAATTCAATGGAAATGTCTGCGCGCGGATTTCATAAAAGAAATAAACTTATAAAAGAATATCAACATGTCCACAGCATCAAAGTGAATTAAGCAGCGAGTGAATACAATTTTTAATATGCATGTGTGGTCAAAACACACACACACACACACATCCACGCAGACTCTCACAAAACCGCATTTAAATAAACTTACACGCGAGCTAGAGCATGAAAATAATAAATTCCATTAAAATGTGTAACCAAAGCAAATGCATGTGTATTTGTGTGTGTATGTGTGCATGTGTGGGTGCATGAAAGCAGCGAGTGACTCGGTGCATTTAGTAATAAGTGACGCCAACAGTGAATGCAATAATTTTGAATGAAATCAAAACATCCACAGAAACACACACACAGCCGCGCTTGGAGGCACTACCACGCACACATGCACACGTGTATGAATGTGTCTGCATAATAAGCTTTGCTGAATAACCTGCTTTTATAATTATTTAATTTTTCTTTTGCCACTTTCATATTGTATATATGTCGGGTATATATGTATACATATATGTGACTAATATGAAAATATTTGGACTTTGTGAATAACGGGTCGCTATGTGCGGGAGGTGAGAGAGCTGCAAGTAGCAGTAACAAAGCTGTGGGCGATAACGTTGGCGACATTTACATGCGCGTATGATTTATTGAAAGTCACATAATGGACATAAGGGTGGTTTGTTTTTTAATAAACAAGAAATATAAGATTTAAAAAAACATGTTATTACAAAAAAAAACAATTTAAATTCTAATACAATTAGTTCAGTTATTTTTCCAAAAACTTTAGAAAAATATTTAAAATTAATTTTATCATACTTAAATGGTCAACCAGCAACCCACATATATCGAAAATGTCTGGCATAACTATTGACTATTTTTCTTGTTAAAATAAAGTTAGAATAATCTTAATGTTTAAAAATTTCAAATAGTGTTTCGAAATTGCTTCAAATAAACTAACTTCACACTTATAAACTAAACAATACATTTGAGAGTCAATTAAGAACTTTTCGTAAATACTCTATGAGCAAAAAATAGTAAGACTTTGCTCATAATTTTAAAATTCTTATTTTTTTCAAAATCTATGTCGACCGCCTCAAAGCAATCTTCCTTGGCCACAATACCCTGGTGCCAATGCTTTTTCCAATTCTCGAAACAGTTGTCAGTAGTAAATTTCCGGAATAGTCTTCAATGCGCGTAGCGACTCAAGTTTAATGTCTTCAATTGACTCGAAACGGATTCTTCGGAGCTCTCGTTTGGGTTTGTTGAATGAGCAGAGCTCACACAGAGCTAAATCGGGCAAATGCGGTGGTTGCGGCACGATTCTGGTTGAAAATTTGGTGAAAGCCTCACGAAGAATCAAAACAGTATGTGACGGTGCATTATCGTGGTACGAAAACCTAGAGTTTGGGGCTCATAGTTCCGGCATCTTTATACGAATAGCTTCGCCTAAACGATGCATTACACTCAAATAGTATTCCTTGTCGACAGTTTGGCTAGTTGGAAAGAATTCAGAGAGCAGCATACCTCGATAATCGAAGAAAACTGTCGACATAACCTTGATTTTTGGCCCGCTTTGTTGTGGTTTTTTCGGCTTGCACTCACCTCTGCCACGTTATTCGTCCGAATAATCATCTGTTTTCGGGTCGTAAGTATGGATCCAAGTCCAATCGCCAGTAGTAATACGTTTCTTGACATCCTGGTAGTGGGAAAGCATTGTTTCACAGTCCCTAACGCGATGCTATTCTTCGGAAAACTTAAATGATTTTGGCATCAATCGTGATTTCATATTTCTCAGGCCAAAACAATCGTTCCAAATGGGTTTCACTGATTCTTTCGATATTCCAACGATGCAAGTAAGATCTCTGACCGTTAATCGTTAATTCCCAAGCACCAATTCCTTTATTATATTGACATGTTTTTCAGTTGTTTACGTTGAAGGCCGTTCTCGACCTATTTGAATATTTTGCACCAATCAAAAACACTCGCTCGCGACAAAGAGTTAACGCCGAAGGCCTTTTCCTACATTCTGAACTTTCGGCACCAGAAATTTGATTCCGCACACAAAATTTAATGGAACTTCTTTCTTAAATAATTTCACTCTTCGTAAAAGTCGGCGAATGCGCTTTATATATTGCAGAAAGGCAAGCGTACACCAAATACTAATGACTACTTTGACTTGACATTTTACACAGATGTCACTAAAGATCATACCATCATCGTAAAAAAAATTTCGACTAATAGGTTTTCATCAAATTTTAATTTAAAAGTCTTACTAATTTTTGCGCACAGTATATAAAAAATTATACATTTATAAGTACACCCCTAATACTTGAAAATGTTAGGTTATGAAAAGCTTTATATAATTCTCATACGATTTTCTCTTTGTATATATGATTTTCGGTTAGTACAACAATCACAAAGTTTATAGAGCATCAGCTGGAGGAATGATTTGGTAGGAGTGTATGTATATATTTAATGTATTTGCCATGGAAAGCAGACACCATTCATCCACAAATGTGAGTTACTTACATGCAATGCATTGCTAGTGGAGGTAAAGCTGCTATTATAATTTTTTGTTAATTATTTTATTTTAATTCTATATCTTTTTACTACTTCAAGTTGGCTTTGAAATATGTTGGGAGCTACAGCTTGCATTATATACCAACTGATTGCAGCATGTATATAGCATATTGACAGGCGCACTAGCACTTTTGTGAAGCTTTCAAGCCAGCTTAACTTTTTTATATCTTTCCCCAGTTTTATTGTTGTTATTGCTTAAATTGTGTTTGATAAAAACTTGAGCGTTTCAGTTCATTATTTCGCCTGTGTGGGTTTTGGTTTTCTTTGTTTGACGATCCGTCTATAAAATTTCATGCCGTCATAGAAGCTTTCAGGGTGATTAAGGACTTTTGAATTTTCAAATGCACTTAATTAAAAACAAATGAAATTGGTGAAGTAAAAGCAGTCTTTGAACACAGTTTTTCATACGAGCAGACATTTGCTCGCATTTAAATGAAGAAAAGAATACTTTTAGATGAGGATTTATTTGCCCAAAGTTAATCATAAAGATGAAGATCGACTACATGACTACTAACTAAACTTCTTTTTTCATTAGCCTAAATGTAGACTACACAAATATTATCATCTGAAGAATATGATTGAAGCTTTCGCTACTGCATACTTTTCACAAAATTTGCGAGATGAGTTGATGCAGCTAAATTTTTTTACTCTACATCCATTGCGATCTAAATAGTCGCACCTAAGGATCTAGCTAGTGCACTAGAAATTGCATTATCTACCACATATACCAATCGTGGGCAAACACACTTACTTTGTTTGTCAAAATTTCGTCTCGGCCTAAAAGCTAGACCAATATATATGCAGTTAGTGACACAGTTGTTTTATATTATGAAAGTCGCTAAGGGAGTACAGCTTTCACAGTTCTGCTATTTTTCACTTACTGGAGCTAAAACATTCGCTCTCTGATGTCATTTCGTGACGGTGAATTCATTTTTTTAGCATATGTCGAGGATTATCATTCCATTGAGATTGGGTTTGCAACTTTGCTAGATCATATGTTCAATATAATAACGCGCCTGAATGTATACTTCTGTTTATTAGTATATTATTATAATAGTATAATCGAAATAAACAATTTTTCAGGAACTTCTTTATTAGTATTAAACACGTGATATTCTGCCAATAATATGTCAGGACCCGTTCACTTGAATAGAAAAATGGCAATTTGGATTTTATGTAAAAGTTGGTTGTGGATCAGCAGCAAAATAATATAGAGTTTGCAAAATAAAATTTTCAGTAAGTCCATTATTTTGAGAATATATCATAGATTCCTTGCTCTCTTATCATTTTATTATGCTATGTTACTAACAATAAAAATAATGCATTTTAAACAACACAATTTTCGCAAAGTTTTGTAGTTATTTATAACCTCAATCTACATAAATGTTTATATTTGACTACGCCCAGCTGATGATTCAACCGTAAATGCCCTTATTGTTAATGTTTCGTAAATCATAGACGCCAGCTTTGTTATGTCCCACATGTAGGCTTATACCAAACCTTATAAAAATGTCTGTTTGAAAGTCTAAAATATGCCTGCATATCGTCATGCCAATGCAACATTATTATTGGCGCTTGAGTGCATAAATAGGTTGAGCTACAATGCTGCAACATGCCGAAAAATGCTCGCAACGAAACATTTCTTATTTTGTATTTACTTTTACTGGCGCACTGAATACTTTTTTCATCTTGCTTCGCCTTCATTTTCTGCATTTTTTTCTTCTTATTTTACAACCTACATATTCGAGCTTTTTATTATGCTTAAGCTATTTATGTATGAAATCCAGTCTCATATTTGGTGGCATTGACTTGAAGAGCGTTGGAAATTTTGAATTTAAATAAGGAGCTGAGAACCAGTGAGAACATATACATATAATTGTTTTTTAAGAATTTTAAGCTGAATTTGTAAAGACCAACTATAGCTATCCGTAAGCCCAATTAGAAAACTTCAACAATTTTGGCTTTTATAATAAGCTTAAACGGCAAAATTGTTAACTGCTAGCCAATTAGTATTTATTTAGCACTTTTATGATACAACCAACCATGCCTCCAGTGATAAGAGAAAAAAATATGATTAAGAATTTCATGGTACTATTGTTATAATCAAATTTCTAGCAAATTCCCAAAACTGTTAAGAAAAGTTGTCACAACTAATTGAACAAAATTTACAATGATTAATGTTACAATCACAAATGTAACTAAAATTATATCGCCATAAGATTTGCAGTAAAAATAATAATATTCTTCACTACTTTTCACAAAGAATGTAACAATTAAGAATTAATCCCGATTTATTTTCCCAACCAATACTAATTGTGCAGGCTTAATTTAGACCATCAGAACAAAAATTTAATTGACTCAATTTATATAAATATTTTTGCTAACAAATAATGTTCTATATAGACTACATTTACAAATTGTGCGGCTCAATTAAGTACATGAACGCAAATTTAACAGCCTCAATTAAAACAATGTAAGCATTAATAATATTCGATTTAAACTAAATTGTGCATGTTTAATAGAGTGTGTGTGAACACATATTTAGTTGACACAATTTACATTTGTTTTCTCAAACAATAACAATTTCCATTTTAGACTAATTGTCTGAGCTTAATTGAGTGGATATGAACAAAAATTTAATTAGCTCAATTAAAAAAAATTATAAAACTTACAAAATTCGAAGTTGACTGGAGTTATGCTAATTGTCTGAGCTTAATTGAGTGGATGTGAATACAAATTTAATTGACTAAATTAAAAAAAAAAATAAAAATTAAAAACTCGAATTAGACTGCAGTTATGATAATTATGCATGCTTAATTGAGCGCATGTGAACCAAAATTTAATTGACTCAATTCAAAGCACATTTTGATTACAGTGATACTATTTGGCATACTTAATTGAGTTTGTGTGAACAAAAATTTAATTAACTTAATTAAAAAAAGTTCAAATATTAGTAATATTCGATTTAAGCTACAAT
The DNA here is from genome assembly GCF_016617805.1 of Bactrocera tryoni. Taxonomy (NCBI): domain Eukaryota; kingdom Metazoa; phylum Arthropoda; class Insecta; order Diptera; family Tephritidae; genus Bactrocera; species Bactrocera tryoni. Next base: position 46,776,173 of record NC_052499.1, read on the forward strand.
TATAATAAATACGCTGGCTTAATTCAGTTTATATGAAGACAGTGTTAATTGACTCAATTAATATTTTTCAGAAACTAATAATATACGGTTTATACTACAATTATATTAATTATACGAGCTTAATTGAGCGTATAAAAATAAAAATTTAATTGACTCAATTTGGAACGTTTTTCAAAAAATTAGTAATATTTAATTTTGCGCGAAGTATTTCTTCAAATTTTATCGGCATAATGTATAAGTACAGTTATTGCTTTTCAAACAGTTATGATTTTATGATTATTTTTGCTAGAAATCAAAAGCGCTGTTTTTGGCAAAATAATATGAATCGACTGTAAATAAGCAGAAAATTTGGGTTTTACTGAATATTTTGAATTTAACATTAAAAAATGGAAAATTATGAAAAAGAAAAACAAAATTTGAAGTATTGTACTAATTTGTTGTTATAATGTAACCTTATATCAGCATTTTCATTTTAAAATATGTACACAAGCAACAACAGCAGCTTAATCCTTTCCCACAGGGTTGCCATCATTCTACATTTGTGTGGGCGCTTGGCACAGTGACATACAAAATGAATGCGCACCGATACCTACACACACACACACACACACACACACAACTTTGTACGATTTTTGCATCCACGCCACTGCTACGGCCCCACAGGCAGCCTCCAGCGCAACATCGCTGAACATATTAATTAAAATGAAAGTCATCACGTTAGCTGCTGATACAACTGATGATGGCGTATGACGCTGATGTCGCCAATGTCGCCGCTGGTACACTGAACTGATGATGTAGCGTCGTTGATGGATTGGCGGGAGCTCTTAGCCGCACACACACACACACTTGCTTGCGTGTACAGTCAGCGTGTTGACAGGCGGGAGCAACAGCTATCGCAAACTCCCGCTATCAACTTTAATGATAATACAACGATTTTCTTGTTGTTTTTGTATTATTTTTTATGGTTTCGCTTCAGCGTCTCTAGGGGAGCTGCTGGTTCTGCCGCAGCATTAAATTGCAACAAATGCGTGTTGCAAGTTGCAACTGAGTTACTCGGCAGCGCCTAAATGTATGCAGGCAATGATGAAAGTGCTACTAGCGTATGGTGTGGTGGGGGGAGGTATGTTTGCATGCCTGAGTGACTGCGCAATGCCTTCAATATCGTGGTGCTCACTCATCGCTTGCATAGCTATACAGTTATCAAGCCGCTATGCTGTTGCATGCAATACACCTTCTGTTGCATACAAATGCCAGCACATTGCGTTTATATGGCTGCGCGTATCTGAATCTGTTGAATGCAAAAATGAATGTGTAAGTGTGTGAATGAGTGTGAGTGTGGAAGACTAGGTGTGCACCATGCAATTGTGCGGAAGTGTAAAAAATGCTGTTAGAAACTTAAATGAGAACTCACACATACGCTTTCAAGTAAGCAGTGGAAATGAAAACTTTTCTGAGTAAGCCAATAATTTGAGTATCTTTAGTAAATTATATGCTGTGTACATTTATAATTTATTTGTAAACCTATTTCTCTTAGCTATTAGAGAACACTCCGAGGTGAGTAGAAAGTGAAAAACTTAACATTCTGTATAATACGAGTTTAACAGACAAAGAAAATCGTTTATATAATTCTATATTTCTAATGCATACAGGGTGATTTGCAATAATATTTGGTATCAAAATCTTGGTAGACGGCAACTGTGGTTTCTACATTTTTCTTAGATGAAGATGATGGAGCTTAAACGCTAAGCTCTATATGGCGTTAGCAGCCCGCTTCATTTATACTATACATTTACTAGATACAGCGTTTCACCACTTCAATATTCAGTCAGTGTTATGTGTCGAGGTTAAAAAGGCCAGTTTCATACTAATTTTAGAGTTCTCGTAGGAGATTCTCAATGTACACATAATTGTATACATGAAGTTCAAAGACACAACATATATGGACTGACAGACCGATATACATAAGTTCTCTGAAAGAAAACATACAGGTTCATAGTAGAATGCATTAGCTGGTGATATGAAAAGTCATCAAACTCAGGGATACATTTTCCAATAACTAATTAGAGATTGGAGTTAAAGTGTGCTCTGCCCAATCCACAAACAGTTAGACTCCGCAATCTGCGCCAACTAACGTGGGACAAGGTCCTCCTCAACTTCGCATATAAGGTCCTAATTAGTAGAGGGCGTACTGTGTAAAATATTAAAGCTCACCGTCAACTAATTGGTCCAATGAGAGTGGCTGGGTAGCAGGTCTGAGCTAAATCAACTGATCAGATATTCACCAAGCGCCAAATCTTGCAAAAGACCTTGGAAAAAAGGATTCACACACACCAACTCTTCGTCGTTTTCAAAGCTGCTTTTGATAGCACGAAATGTAGCTGCCTTTATGCCGCGATGTCTGAATTTGGTATCCCCGCAAACCTAATACGGCTGACGTTGAGCAATACCAAAAGCTCCGTCAGGATCCGGAAGAACGGCTTCGGGCCGTTCGATACCAAACCGACATTTTACACAAGGCGACTCCCTATTGTGCGACTGCTTTAATATAATGGTGGAGAAAATAATTCCAGCTGCAGAACTTAATCGACTCTCTATAAGAGTGTATAGCTGCTGGCGTTCGCTGATGATTTTTATATCATTGTCCTCAACAACCGCGACGTTAGTTGTGCTTTTTCCAGCCTGGATAAGGAAGAGAAGCAAATGGGTCGGGTAGTGAACGAGGGCAAGACGAAATATCTCCATTCGTCAAACGAATAGTCGTCGCTTTCGCAACTTGGCACCCACGTCACTGTTGACAGTCATAACTTTGAAGTCGTAGATAATTTCTTCTATCTTGGAACCAGCATCAACACCAATAGCAATGTCAACGTCCAAATCTACGGCAGAACCACTCTTGCCAACATACGCTTTTTCGGACTGAGTAGGCAATTGAGAAGTAAAGTCCTCACTCGATGAACAAAAACCAAATTCAATATGTCACTCATCATCGCCGTCCTGGTATATAGTGGCGAGGCGTGAACGATGATTACATCTGCTGACTCGACCTTACAAGTTTTCTAGAGAAGGGTTTTGCGGAAGAAGACAGTCCTTTGTTTATTGGCAACGGCAAATATCCCATTTCATGGAACGTTGAGCTGTACGAGATGTGCGACGAAACTGACATAATTTAGAGAATCAAGAGAAAGCTGCTACACTGGGTAGGTTATGTCGTCCGAATTGACGAAAACACTTCAGCTCTGAACATATTCGTCGCAATACTCGCCGAGGGAAAGCAGAGAAGAGGAAGACCTCCACTTCGTTGGAAAGACCAGTTAAAGAAGGACCTGGCTACGCTTGGAATCTCGAATTGGCGAAAACTCTTGAAGACTAAACGTCAATAATTCAACAAGGCTCTAAGAACAGTCCATTCCTTTCTAACAGTATCGGTTGTGAATGTACTGTACTTATAAGTACCCTAGATGTGACGAAAAACTACTCGTTGCTACTATGTCATTATTTACAGCTATACTAGATGTATATTGGGACAAAAAAGCACTCGGAAATTGTAATTAAATTTTGCTAAATTGGCAGGTAATATTGGTGAGTAATTAAATATTTTGCGTTTTATTACAATTTGCGGGTATTTTTTCGTCACAATGTTTATTATTAGACCAATCATATAACTCATCACCTACTTACCGGGTTTCAATAACGAAATGCGTCACTGGTGCATTGCGTGGATGCTGAGAATGCGCCCAGGAGAGATTCACAGAACGCGATGTGAAGCTAATTAGCAAAGGTCGCTCTGGTGGATCGGGAACGTCTGTAATTAATTCACATAAAAATAAGTGTACCAGAAATTACAAATGTTGTGGAAGGAAATATGGAATATTCAAATATTTATAACGATATTACCAATTAGAATACCAATAGACTACTAATCCTTTGAAAGTTTATTATATAATTATGTAGCTATGGCCATTTAGTCTGGGGCTAGCAGTTTAAATTTCGGTATAATTTTTTGTACTTTCATCATATTTTAGTTTCACTCACCTTGCACCAGCAGATCCACAATCGCCTCCGGTATATGACGATCATTGACGAGGCAAAAATATTCAGCGGTATCGCTGGCAATGGCAGGATTAAATTGTAGACCAAAATTGTCCGAAAGAAGTTGAATCTGCAATAGAGAAAGAAATATATTATTGATTGAATATATATATTTCGAGGTCGATGTATTTTTCTAAGCAAGGTATTCTTCAAAATGTATTGGCATCTATTAATATATCGTGTTCTGAAAAGTTTCAAAAGTTTTGTCTGTGCCGCTGATATGATGACTAGTAATTCGATTGAATTCCTCAACAGTTTTTGAATTAAGCTAATATAACTTGTGACTACAGAATATTAAAGACTTGAATAAAGTAACACCTGAAACAAAATATACAAGTAAATTGTTTCTTAACTGAGCAGGCCAATATACAAGTAAATTTACACAAAGTGCCTTGAGTTAGGCCAGGAAGTATTTCGTGACCACACATGTGCTGAAAGCGGACGTTTGCTTGCTGAGTTCAAGGCCGGTATTGTGGCACTGTTAGGGGATTGAAGATACACCTCACCTTGAAAAGAGCTACATTTTGGAGCAGCACAGAGCAAGAGTTTGGTGAAAGCTTCCAACAGAATACTTTCCCTTCAAGCTTCCTCTTCAAACTCGATCCATTTGTATAGAAGTTCGCTATGTGTCGTTTCTCCAACAAATGAATCCTACCCACATATGTATATCCCGGCGGACGTCTGCAGAGAAAACCCACCAGGAGTAGACTCTGCGATGCAGTGGCTTAGGTTCATGAAGCAGTCGAAGTGAGTGATGACTCAAGAGTGGCCCGTAATACAAAAAGACGACCACAAAGTCAAAAGAGGGGGAACGTTGGGGTCTGCGAACTCTTTTCGCAACTGATCTGCTATCATAATCATAGATGTAAATAACATGATATTAAGCTTTCAACTAATCACTCGACCTGCCAACGTCCTTTTACTACGAAATAATCGTTTAGTGGGGTCTCTTTTTGCTTTGAGAAAACTTCTCACAGTAGCTGTATGTATTTCAACACCGTCATAAATTAGGGATTTCAACGAATATAAAGCTTATCGACTTTTTCAAAAAATCTCACATTTTTGGGTAACAGTTTTCGGTTGAAAATTATTGAGAAAAAAGGTGTTGGAAGGACTAAAAATATTTTAAATAAAGAATACAGTGTTTTTAAGGCATTATTCAAAGTAATTCCCACTAGATGTAATACGCTTATGCCAACGATTTTTCCAGTCTTCGAAACACTTTTCAAAAGCACTTTTTGGCTTCAGTTTCTTCAGCAAATTTTGTGTTATCTCTATGATCGACTGAAAACAGGTGATTTTTGAGTGGCCTTGGCGTGATTTTTTTGGTTTCCGCTCATTTTTTCCCTTCATTCCGATAATTGTTGACTTGTTTGCTTGTCAAACTCATAAACCCATGAGTCATCGGCAGCTATAATACTCTCCATGAATATGGGACAAGAATTCGCACGAACAAGCGTATCCAAAGAGACCTGTTTACGGTTCAAATTTAACAAAAAAAATCAACTTTATAGGGACGAGTCGAGCAAGAACGCGTTTCATACCCAAAATATCCACCAAAATCATTCTAACGGACCCGCGAGAGATGTCGAGCTCTCTTGGCATCTCCCTAACACTTGCCTTATGATTTTCAAGCATCATTTCCTTCACATTTTTAATATTTTCATTCATTGAAAAGGTCGAAGGTGGAACGAGGCATGTCTTCAACGATCTCTCTCCACCGTCTTTGAAGGCTCTGTACCATTCTTAGGCTGGTGTTTTTGATAAAACTGAATCACCGCAAGTCTTTTCCAACATGAGCAAACATTTTGCACACGACATTTCGTTATACATGGTCTATCGCAAAAGAAAGAGAACTTTTTAAATATAACTGTTTCTGGTGGCGTCACCTATTGGTGGGTATATGAAATAAAAAGTTTGATCTCTTGTTGACATTTCGTAAAAATTTTAAGACAATTTGATAACTACAATCGATGTTATCGATCAAAAAGTGACAGCAGCTTTTGGTCATCGGTCGTAAAATGCATTTTGAACAAAGAGCAAATATTAAATTTTGTTTTAAACTTGGGAAAACTTACTGAAACATTTCAAATGATGAAAAAAGTGTATGGTGATCAGTGCCTATCCCGTAGTAATGTGCATGAGTGGTTTAAGCGATTCCAAGAAGGTCGTGCGGATCTCTGTGACGATCAGAAGTCGGGCCGCCCAAAATCAGTGATTACCCAAAATAATTTTTAAAAAGTGCAGGAATTTATTAAGATTGAGCCGAAATCTTCTTTGCGTTACATGGAAATGGAGTTAAATATCACCAAAGACTCCATTCATCGCATTTTGATAGATAAATTGGGTCTAGGGAAGGTGTGCTCCAAGTTTGTTCCGCACAAATTGACTGAAGAGCAAAAATTGCTACGAATCCAACATTGTAAGGACTTGATTAAGAAGTCGAGACATAAATTACAAATATTCGATTGTGTCTAGTGATGAAATGTGTTGCTTTCAATATGATCAAGAAACCAAACGTCAAAGTGCCGAATGGAAGCATCCAGACGAGCTATCACCGAAAAAAAGTCGTCTTCAGAAGTCAAAAATAAAGACAATGCTGATTTATTTTTACGATTCCGAGGGTATTGTACACCGAGAGTTCGTTCCACCTGGCCAAACGATTAATGCTGTGTTTTACCTTGGTGTTAAGAAGCGTCTTTTGCCACGCATTCGTCGTGTTTGACCACAATACCGTGAGGCAGGGTCCTGGCGTAATTTTGACCTATTTGGAGAACTTCATTTGCCCATGAAAGGACACTGGTTTCAGGACATTTTAGGTCTCCAAAAGGCGACAACCGATATTTTCAAGAGCATTCCGAAAAATGACCTTAAACACTCATTTGAAATGCTAATTGACCGTGCTAAACGCTGTATCGAAGCACAAGTAAACTACTTTGAATAAAAAAATATAACTTTTGAAAAATAATAATTTTTTGTTGTTTTTTTTAACAGTCCTGTTTCTTTTGCGACAGACCTTGTAAATAGAAAATGTTAGACAAATTCTGTGTTGAATATTTTTATCCATTTTAAAAATCGCAAAGCACTACTGTGGTGTAACGACTTAAGCAGCTGCTGTGAACAAACTGGCGGACAGATCGCGCTCACATTTGGCATAGTAATTAAGGACAGTCTTATCAACTTAGAAATTAATATTTTTTTGAAATATCATTTAGCCGTGGAATTTAATTACAAGTGCCGGTTGCTTTTTTATCACAATGTAAATTTACTCCTCAAGACACTATTAAATTCGTATTTAAGTTAATCATGGCATTTAATTAGAGAAAATACTAGTTCATGCAAGCACTTCCACTTCTCGAGCTTATGAATTTTTGATTACTTTAAGCAATTAATAAATATGCCATTTAACTTTATGGCGAATGCAAAAATAATCAAATAGTCGAGCAAACACGTTGCAAGTAATAAAAGTTGCCAACCTAACCGCAACCGCTTTTCAAAAGTGCAAACAACAACAACGAAAGGAAAGCGCCCACGAAAAGGGAAAGGGGAGCAAACCCAGTGAAACCGCCGAAGCCAGCAGCGCGCTCTTTGCTTAACTGCACAAGTTCGAAAACTTTACATTGCCTTTGAAATTAATTAATTAATGTCAAGTAATTTTTCATGCAACCAACACGTGTGTGTGTGTGTGTAAGTGAGTGGGCCTTTGCATGCGCGCGACAGCGATAATAATTTTATGCCGCTTGCAAAGCCACAATTGCACTTTCCGCCGACAATTCTTATACTCTTATCCTTAATTATGAAGCCGAGCACACTTTGGCAAGTGGCAAGTGGCAAGCAGTGTGCAGCGCGTAACAGCGGCAGCGGCAAAGCCAAAGCCAAAGCCATTACCACAAGCAAAGTACGCGGCAGGCAAATCAGAAGCTGGCAAACAAGTAAATTGCAGCGGGGAAATGATAAGGCCCGTCGAGTTGCAGCAACACAAACACACACAGGCACACATGTGAGTAAACTTTTTATGGCAAGGCAGAAAATACGAGAGTTTACATTTGCCAGAAATGCCACACCACTCGCTTCCTTTGCGCCCTTGTGGCAAGCATTAGTTAGTTGCAGCAACGATTGCTTGGCATACGGCCTTGAGCGCAGGAAAAGAGAGCGGCACTTGCAACATGCAATAAACACACGACCAGTTATGGAAACATATATATACACACATATGTACATTTTTATTGACATTACAAATGTTTGTATGTATGTGGGCTTTCGCAGGAATTTCAAAATTCGAAAAGTTTACGGCGCAAAACGAAAAAATTAACTATTTACCGCTGCCTTGAAAGTTTCGTGCAACTGTTGGCTGGTTATACGGCTCCGACTTGCTTGCACGCCTCGCTTGCTAACTAGCTGACTAGACTACTTGCCTGCCCGCCTGACTGGCTCACTGGCTCACCGGCTTGCTTGCCTGCTTGGTTTGGTAGCTGACTCAATGTCTGGCTGCCTGGTTGCTTGCCTGCTAGCGGCTGCCACGCCAGCTAACGGTAATATCGGTAAGTAGGCTGGACGCCTTTAGTAGCCTCTCGAAGGCGTCGTCGTGTGTGGAGTCAAAGCAAACTGGAGCATAATTTTGAAACTACCTACATATATGCCGGGCGCATTCACCTTCATCTCATATCAGCATCCACACTCACACATGTACCATACAATCACATGTATGTGCATTTAAGCTCCTCATGGTGCGCTTAAGCTCACCGCCGGATGCACATGTGAGCGCGCTAGTTAGCGTTGAGTAGAAAGCTGTTAAGATAATTGATGGCAGAAATCCGCCACTGAGTCAGTTAGCTTCCATACATATACCTATGCCTTCAGTGCTGTGACAGTACCCAGCTTTAGACTGTCTACAACAACACGAAGTCTTGCTTATTGCAATATAATTTTCTATTTGAATGAAAACTTCCACACGGTCATATGCGGGATATAGCTATAAATGCAGATATGTGTAGACATGACTACTGTATGGTGGAAGACAGTGTAGCAGGATCGATTTTAGTCCAACTAGAGCAGTTATGAAGAATAAACAGTCATATTGCAGCAACAAACTCATTAGGAATGATCAGTGAGTTTATGAGGAGCGATCACTCACATATGATTAAAAGAAACAATTGAGGCTCCATCAGTTAACCTATCAAGACTGAGCATACCTTCATTTCATAACAAAGTAACCATACGATCGATCCCAAGAATTTTCTCAAAAGACCTCCATGTTTTGGACTATTAAAAAATATAAAGTGAACAAGCGTCAAAAAGTTTTAAGCATTGCTGACATAAATAATATATCAAAGATTTTGCGAGAACTGAAGGATCGGCCACGTTATCGGTTTTGTGTGATCAATAACGTATCTTCATTTCCCTACAACTTTGCATCTGAAATTTAATTTAATATTAGAGATAACTGAAACATCAGCTTTGAATGTGCACGTTTTCGAAATTTATAGTAACATTGATGATATGATCAGTATTTCGAAGAATTTTCTGAAGAGTTTTTGAATTAGACAATTAACGTGTGATCCAAGTAGAGACACTTTTTTCAATAGCCTTTCTTTTGACAGATCACGCGTGAGTCGTGGCAAGCTGTCATGTTATTTTTGTTCAGTATTGTATGCCATTTCATCATAAAAAGACTTTCCCCTAAAAAACGTTTACGTATCGCTCAACTTTATGACGAAAAATAACATTCTGTAAAGGATGTGTTTCGCTCGCTTTGCTCAACTTATGGTCAACATAATCGGCCTACTGCGCGTACTATTCGCAACACTGTCGTCCATCTCGAGACCCGGCATTCATTAATGGATAATATTCGACCGAATAGACCACGTCCAGCACGCGGTGAAGAAAATATAGCAGCCGTGGCTGAGAGTGTACACGAAGATCGTGAAGAGTCGGACTGACGTATGAAAACTCTTGGCTTACAAAATTAAGCTTGTGCAAGAAATAATTTTACTCTATGGGCTTCTGAAAAGTTCCAAGAAATTTTGACATTTTCGAGCCAACTTTTGTTCGGAAATGAGGACCATTTTTGGCCCAATGGGTATGTAAACAAGCAAAACTGCCGCATTTTGGGACGAAAGGCAAACTGAAGAAATTCAAGAGCTGTTTGGTTTTTGGGCCAGTCGAATCATCGGTCCATTTTTCTTCTAAATGATGCCAGTGAGAACATAACGGTCAATGGCGACCATTTTCGCGACATGATAACCGATTATTTAATACCTGGAATTGAAGTCCGTGATTTCGACGACATTTGGTTTCCACAAGACGGCGTCACTTCCCACCAACGCATCAATCAACGGATTTGTTGAGTGAATCTTTCTGTGAGCAGATAATTTCACGTTTTGGGCCGGTCGATTGGCCACCAAGATCGTGTGATATCATACCGTTAGAATCTTTTTTGTGGGGATATGTTAAGTCTAAAGTATATGCCGACAACCCTGTTTCGATTCAGGCCTTGGAGCAAAACATCGCGCGTATCATTCGCCAGTTTCCAGTCGAAATACACGAACGAGTCATCGAAAATTAGACTCAATGGTTGGATCATATAAGACGTACCCGCGGCCAAATTTTAAAGAGATAATTTTCGAAAAATAAAAGCCGAAGAATATTTTTTCGAATGATAATAACATTCCCCATTGAATTTGATGTTTCTGTGTTTCTGCTTTAAAAAGGTAGGGGATAACGAAATGGATCATTCCTTGAAATTGATCAGTCAGTTTAGCGGTGATATTCAAATCTGTGTCGTTAAATATATGTATATAGAGCAATATCGTATATCGTATTTTCAATAGTAAAGCTTCAGATACAACAAAATTGAAATAATTAGTGATATGATCAGTGAGATGATAGTCAATTCATAACAAGAAAATACTTTTGAATGCGTCATGTTTTCACTTTTTGTTAACAACTTTGTGAAATGATCATGGGGTATAATTTTAATGTTATGACCAAAATCTATTTATATTATAAGTATGACAAGTATTTTCCTGTTTCCAATGCTATCACTCTAATTTTCCTGCAGGGTCAGCAGCCGCAGCAAAGGTGTGTATGTAAGCATGTATGCGCCTTTCAACAATTTTAATGTTCATCATTACGGCAAATGGTTTAAAAGTTTTTGAGCCACATTTATTACCTTGGCTTCATTTCATTACACTGCCTGCATGTAGATACCCTTCCTTTTACCTACGAACTGCAGCACTAAATCCTAACAGGAACTATTTTAAAAGTGCACTTGGGAGTTGCACTGTGCATTGGCAAGTCTTGGCAGACATTCTTCCAGCACACGACACTACCAATGTCACGTGCATTTAATTTTCCGGTCACACACACACGCACATACATATTTATATACTATATATTTATATGTATGTTATGTGGTTTACATGCCCTGTGGCAAGCATGTGTTAAATAGCATACTGGGACACTTAAAATTGAAAGCAGCAATACTCGTAGTGTTGAGCAGGAGACTCCAGCGCAAGCAGCCTGCTCGCACATTCCTCTCCTCCCCAACATATTGCATTCCTTCATTACAGGCGTCGCTTATATGTTCAGCATAGCAACTGCCTTGCAAGCTTTAGTTGTGTAGCCACTGCAAGGTCCGCCTTAAAAACTTTGCACTTTCGAGTCATTTCGATTATTCTACACCGGCAGCAATTGCAACTTTGCCTATAATACTTGCCGCTGCCCGGACTGCCGTTTAAGCTTAGCCCAGCCCAGCTCGGCCCGGCTCCGTCCAGCCGGCAAACTTGTTTAAACATGCAAGTGCGTCTTCTCACCTTTGCTTGTTATATTCCTTCCGTTCTTCCTTCCGTGCGTGCTGGTTTCGCCGTTGGCTCCGACCTTCTTTCATTTTTGAGCTTCGGTGCTTTTTTCTTCGGCCGCTTGGGAAGCTATTAACTTTTGTTTTATGGACTAAACTAATGATTTGTGTACACGGGTTTCGGTGAACTACCGCTGCCACACACATTCAAGCACATGCGACGAAGACACGTCGCCCGAGTTGCTGTCAGCAGCTAATCTTAGGTATGTGGCAGTGGCGCAGCTCGTGTAGGAAGCGTCAGTGGCGCCTTAATGCTATTACCAAGTAACACGGTAAACTAACAGCGGGTATTAGTTGACAGTCTTACATGAGATATGTCCACGTTGGAGTTGATTTAGTGGGATAAACGTGTTGCATGTGTTGGCGACGAAGTATTTTGTGTGTTCAAGGTATAAAGTCGTAGGAAAGTTTTGTGTAGTGAGACAGGATTTAACGCTTCTGTGAGTTCTGTGAGGACGATTTTTAATGTTTTTCTGGATTTGCAGTCGACGCTTTCTAACAAATATAATTACCTGCATTATATTGCTTCTTAAACACATTAAATCTTGAATTAGATGACCGAGATTTTTTTCCGGGAGACCACGCAGTCCGAGAAGTAAAGCTCAGGATTTTTTTCCACGTAGAGTGCTTTTAAATAAATCTTTTAAATAATTATGAAACCTTTAAGCATAAAACAGACCCTACAACACGTTGTCAATATTATCAGGTTCATACTGATCGGAATGCAGAGGCGGCTGTCATCCAGGCAACAGTAGATGTACTGAACTGATCTACAAATTTCTTTAGAGAGCGGCTATACTTGTCGTGTTGATAGTGTTTTCAAGACTAGTCAGGAAGCGTTTGACTTCTTTTTTAGTAGCAACAAGCGAATTTTTAAATCGACATTTTTGGTTTCTGCCTACAGCGGAATCTTTGGAATCGACAGAGTCGATGAGCTTGTGATCCAATTTTATAAAATTGGATATGACTATTGGATATACGCTACTTTCTTGTGTCCTAGCGTTGGATCTGTGGACCTGCCGTAAATTTGAAGTTCATTTCATCGCAATTGTAGGCATTTCGGCTGAACACTGTCTAATAGGCGCACATTCAGTGAGGCGCATATCTTGACGGACGCAAATAACCAAAGTTGTACAGTGAAAGGCGGGGTGAAATCATCCAGGCATTATCTTTTCAATTAAAACTCTTCTAAAATTGCATATAGTTGTCGCCCTAGTTGGATCCCTAGTTGATTTGTAACTTTATGTATCTTCCTTAAGAAGAGATTGATATACATTTAATTGCACAATTTCTATGATTTGTTTCCTCTTTTCATTTCTTCCTTACATTCCTAACTTCACACACTCTCTCAACCATTCTCCTCCTTACTTCTACATACTTATATTCTCAACCATATATATATGTATATATATATTCTGTAAAACTTTATAAAGATTGTAGATTGTTTACTTACTCTTGGACTATGTAAATGTTGTATCCGATTAGCGAACTGCGCTATTGTTGTTGTAGAGGTCTTCCAGACCAAAGTATCGACCAGCGAGTGCTCCGAAACGCCCGGACAGAGAATTGTTACATTCTTGCCTGCTTCGGCGACGACGTTCACATATTCTAAATTTGTCACATCTGAAAATAAAAAGTAAAGCGATTTATATATTAGCATTAGGAAGAATTAGACAACTTTTATTTTTGGATCTTATAGACATCAAATGGTTGACAAAAATGACTGGATAACTGGTTATCGATAATTCGATAATCAATAGTTATTATCCGAAAACTAAATGCAAATAAGTGGAAACCACGAAACTTTAATAGCCACTTCTTACACCACGGTGATTTTGAAGAAGACGAATCAGGAATGTGGGTTTTCACAAGCTTCTCCTGCAGCAAGTTTTTCACCAGAAAAATTATTCGCCATTGATAAGAACAGGTAATATCACTGAGTGCCAGATTAGTGCTTTAAATTAGAGACATTAGAACCTCTTAACCGAGCTCCCAGCTGCTCTCGTGAGCTGTTATCGATATGTGTGGCTTGGCTATAACCCGAATCTGAGATAAGAATTCGGCAGCAAAGGGAACAACTTATAGCAACTTCAATATTGTCAACTGAAAATTTCACTTTTTGAGCCGAATTCTCGATATTTGCGGGAAATTTTGCTTTTCTTTTTTAATTCCAAGAAAAGTGCGGCTCAGGCTCATCGAATGCTCTCGGATACGTACGGTGAGGCTGTCCTGAAAGAACATGTCGCTAATGGTTTCAATGTTTTAAAAATGGTGATTATGAAGTCGAAGACCGGCATGGTGGTGGAAGGGAGACGATTTTCGAAGATGCTGAATTGGAAGCATTACTCGACCAAGATGCGTTTCAAACCCAAGAGGAATTGGCCGAATCGTTGCAAGTGACACAGCAAGCCATATCAAAACGCCTCAAAGCCATGGGGATGATTCAGAAACAAGGAAACTGGGTTCCTTACGACTTGAAACCAAGAGATGTCGAACGGCGCTTCTTTGCATGTGAACAGCTGCTTCAAAGGCACAACCGAAAGGGATTTTTACATCGCATTGTAACTGGCGGCGAAAAATGGGTCCACTACGATAATCCTAAGCGAAGAAAGTCATGGGGAAAGCCTGGACATGCCTCCACGTCGACGGCAAAACCGAACATTCACGGCGCCAAGGTCATGCTCTGCATTTGGTGGGACCAGCTGGGGATGATATATTATGAGCTGCTAAAGTCAAGTGAAACCATCACAGGAGATCGATACCGAACGCAATTGATGCGTTTGAGCCGAGCACTAGAAGAAAACGGCCATACGAGGAAGGACACATTAAAGTCATTCTCCAGAATGATATTGTTCGGCCCCACGTCGCAAAGGTGGTCAAAAAATATTTGGAGGCGCTGAAACGGGATATCTTACCCCATTCGCCGCATTCTACAGACGTGGCGCCATCTGACTACCACTTATTCTGATCGATGGCACACGGTCTAGCTAACGAGCACCTCAGTTCTTATGAAGAAGTCAAAAATTGGATTGATACTTGGATCGACTCGATAGATGAGGAGTTCTTTCGTCACGGAATACGCATGCTGCCAGAAAGATGGTCAAACGTAGTAGCTAGCGACGGCCAATATTTTGAGTAACATTTTTGTAACCATTTTTATACAATAAAGCCTTAAATTTACAAAAAAAAAAACGGCGGAAGCAAAGACTAATAAATAATTCTACTTAAACGTGTTTTTGTGCAATCTCTAGTATCTGAGCAATCAAAATTGTGTTCACACGATTGTCGGACTGGACGATTTTGATTATGTTATCGATATATTCGTCGAAATTCGTCGAAGAAAAAATGTTACGTATGGAGAATTTTCTCCGTTTTCAACGAGTGCTCAAACAATACTGAGAGAAGCAATCAGAAAACTGTCTGGGAGGAGTTTCTACTACGAAATTTTATCTTTCCAACGTCATCTAGCGTCATTCAATCACACTTAAGCAATACGTAAAAAAGATTACCTCAGTCATCTATCGGAAAAATAATGGACTTGTTTTTACTAGTCGTTAAACCTGTATTAATTATCCCACATCACGTGCTTTTATTAGTATACTTATTTATAATCCCAATGATTTTTAACACACATACACATACGGTCGACCACTCCCACAATAACTTTACGCAAGAATTTGATCGTAACCTAACATTTCCCAATTTCATTACAGGCAATTGAACACATTTTGAAAACTGGATTTGTAAATGTCGAACGAAAATTGCAAATTTAATATGCAACGCACAGCAATTCGGAACTAATGAGTGCAAAATGCCCGCACGAAACAGCGATGAGTAATTAAAAACTGCGGCGAGCGGGAGCGGTAGCGTGTGGAAGCGCCTAAATTATGGCCAAATGACCAATGAACAAACCCAGCAATGACAACAATCAACTCGGCAGGCGACTGCACAACTATTGACATTTAGGTTTATGACAAAAACAACAATCAAGCGAAAGCAGGCGGCCAAAGCAATAACACTGCGACGGTGCGTTGCGCTATGCAAATGTTTGTGGCTTAAATGGGACACGCGCGACAGGGGCATGGGGTGAGCGCTAGCGGAGTGTATGTATTATTGGCAACATAAACACAGACGCGTGACATATGACAAATGACAGACTTGTATTCTGCTTGGCACAATGACAGCGCGCGCAACGAGACAAACCAATTTCGCTTGGTGTAGCGTGTGGTGTTCGGCGTGTGACAAGTCGGACTTGCAACACCAAAATAACGCAAGAAAAAAGTAAAACTGGTAATAATAATTGAAATATCCCGCTATCCGCTACGCAAAACGGGCGCGGCAAGCGAAGGCGGCATACACCTGGCAGCAGCGTGAAGATTTTAAATTGAAAAACGATCAGGAAATTAAACTCGGCTACTCATCAGTTTGCACAAATCATAAATTTTCCAAAATCATCACGCAACCAAAGGCGAATCAATTGTGCGGCTGCAAGCGCCACCGTGCCACCCACTCGTCACTATGCGTACTTGTATTTGTGCAACGGTGTCTGCCTGCAACAGTGTATCGCTCTGCCACGCAGATGGGCAATGCCACAGCTGCCATTCGGTGCTCGGCGCCACCGCAGCTGGCATTCGGCAGTTTCAGCATTTTTCGTTCGAAAGCCATAAATTACGCAAAGTCCGACCGCAGTCAGCATTCATGCGTCTGTGTCTCTGCCGGTGTAGGTGTGTGTGTGTGAACGGTGGTTCGCTCGTTACAACGAGGATAATGCGTAGTCTGTTGGCTGGTCGATATGTCGGTCGGTTGGTGCATTGGTTGGGCGCCCATTCGGTTATTTAGTTAATAATATGCAAAATGCTTTGGCTTTCGAATTTCAAAATTCAAATTTCATTGTGAAATGTGACCAAAATGTTGCTGAAATTCGTGTGGCAAATTTACGAAATTTTCACCACAGCAAAAATTTGCAACAAAAAAGTATGCGAAAAAGGTGAGCGACAGCGCAATATTTGGCAAATTCCATAGCGAAAGCTGAATTCAGCGCCCATTTCGGCAATCACCTGATGACAGGCATTGTGAGCACATTAATTTGGTTAGAATTTGACTATGACATTGCCTTTCCCTCGGTGGGGTGTGGAGCTTGGCTTGCTGATTTTGTTGGAAACTTTTATTGCTACTTCAGTGGCTGTTACCTGTGCATGGTATTAGTATTAGTTTCAGCGCTAGCTCTAATGTTTTCAAGGATTCAGTAATCACAATTTAGGCGGAATTTAGTTCCGAAGAAAAAGTTGAGTTCTGGCAAAAGTAGTGACTTATACTCCTAATTTATATAGGAAAGCAAAGAAACTTAACTTCGGATATGAAAGTTCAACTATATATATAATTGCTTGTGTTGCGATCCTCTGTTTGACGCTTTGCATCTTAAGTTATTTCCGTAGCTTTGATTCCTGCAACCTTCTTATAGACAAAATCGCGGGACTCATTCTGTTTCTTTGTCTGCGAGTTCTAAGGTTAGGTTAGGACCATAATACTTGGAATATATAAAACAAACTACATTTTATCTAGTAAACCTAATCGCAGAAGACAACTCTGCTGTTGATTTCTGTTCTGTTCCTGAAAAATGTGGTGAGATTTAAAACAGAAAACTTTTTTCCTCGGACGAGTTTGCCTCTTCACATATTTATTAGATTCAATCTTTCCACTCTGATCTCGCTTATATTTAAAGAACATCTGAAGATCGATTTTAAAACCAAACATAACCTAAACGAGAGGACAAATAGTGGCTGCCCTTATTGTCTTAAATGTAATATCACATAAGATCTCTTGAATGGAAAATTTCTTAAGAATAAAACGAAGATGATGTAATTGCGGTCCTTACTCTCATACTATGATAATAAGTGAAAGAAATACAGTACTTTGTAGTCATACAGACTTAGTGTTTCTTCTCTCCACGTCGACTTAGAAGCGATGTTCTGTTAGTTTTACCAAACTATCTAACGATTTTTCGGAAACAGATCCATAAAGCTTATTTTGAACTAATAGATTTCTAAAAGCTAGACCCAAACACCCATAAAAGTGTCTGATGGAGCTCATAAACTGACTTCCAGTCGTCCACATCCGCGCGTAGGCGAGTACGATAGCTCAGAGCATGATAGAGTAATTTCTGATATTTCAGTGAGGAAACTTTTTACAAAAAACTACAACGAATATTCAACCAAATCTCCGAAGACGGGAATGCGTGCACAAACTGTACTACTGTCAGTAGTAAACAAAAAAAAACGTTAACTTCGGCAGCACCGAAGCTAATATACCCTTCACAGGTGCATTTCTTTAAGTAACTATGTGTTCAGTTTGTATGGAAGCTATATGCTATAGTAATCTGATCTGAACAATTTTCTCGGAGATTATATTAAGTATTACCTTAAGCAGTAATCCATGTTAAATTTCGTGAAGATACCACATCAAATGCGATAGTTTTCCATACAAGCCCTTGATTCCGATCGTTCGGTTTGTATGGCAGCTATATGCTATAGTAATCCGATCTGAACAATTTCTCCGGAGATTACATTACTGCCTTAGAAAATAATCTATAACAAATTTCGTGAACATATCTTTCCAAATGTGAAAGTTTTCCATACACGAACTTGATTCCGATCGTTCAGTTTGTATGGCAGCTATATGTTATAGTGGTCCGATATCGGCAGTTCCGACAAATGAGCAGCTTCTTGAAGAGAAAATGACGTTTGCAAAATTTCAAAATGATATCTTAAAAACTGAGGGACTAGTTCGTATATATACAGACGGACGGCCGAACGGACGGACATGGCTAAATCGACTCAGCTCAACAAACTAATCAATTATATATATACTTTATAGGGTCTCCGACGCTTCCTTCTGGGTGTTACAAACTTCGTGACAAACTTAATAAACCCTGTTCAGGGTATAAAAAGGTAACAAGGGTAGTGTTGATGTATAGAAGATGTATACAAACTTTGACTTCAAAACCCGTATCTATTAGAAATACTCAAAAGTATTCGACCCAGACACGCATGCTACAAAAATTGTAGAAGTACTCACTGATTCCATGTAGATATTCCGAAATCTTGGCAATCGCAAAAAAAACACCAATTGCCTAAATGTAGGCAACAAAAAAACATTTCTCTGAAATTATAACATATCTTTCGCTACTAGACATTAAAGAGTCAAGGCTATACGCCTCTTTAGCAATTTCAATTTCCCTAAAGTCGTAAATGCAACAAAAATTCCAAACGGCATCAAACTTATGGCGCGCAGTGTAAGTAGTTGTCATTAGTTGCAAGTTGCAACCGCGCACTAATTAGTGTGCCACACATAGAGCACAATGTCAGAGCCATGTTTACATACGGGAAATGAAAATAATTTCCATCTTGTCAGAGTGTGTGTGTGTGTGCGTTTTATTTAAATTCTCGCCTTTTTGAGTGTGTTTATTTTTGGTTTTGTGTTTTTGTGGCGTCGAGCGAATTGCTGCAGCGCCAGAGCAACCGCATTAAAACGAATGAACGAACTGGCAGCCAGGATGCATCCTGCAGATTTGGCGCGATGCCTTGTTCATAGCTGCCCGACTGTCGCCTCTATCACATCGCATGGAAAATCAAGCTTTTCGGTTGCCACTTTGGCTTTGGTTTCTGCTTCTGCTTTGAGTAGAATTAAATAGAAACAAAAAATCGCCGTTAACAGCTGAAAATTGCATTTTTGATGGGACGCGTTTGAGTCTTGATGAGTATGTGCGTGTGTGCGATATCAGAACACTAATACCCTCATCAGCAGCTTCTCGGCTAATACGACTACTTTACGGCTATTTTCACTACCATCACTGTTGCTACTAATTACTTTCACATTATGCAGGCTATTTCGTTTTAATTACAAGAAAATCAGGCATCCAGCAGGAGATAGAGTGTAGCATACGAACAACAAGTGTCAGGAAGCAATGGCGAGAGGATGCAGTAAGCAACAGATATTGACAGTGATGCCAAATGTAATTTGTAATTTGTTATTTGTAATGTGTAATTTGTTATTTGTAATTTGTAATTTGTAATTCGTAATTTGTAATTTGTGATTTGCAATTTGTAATTTGTAATTTGTAATTTGTAATTTGTAATTTGTAATTTGTAATTTGTAATTTGTAACTTGCAATTTGTAATTTGTAATTTGTAATTTGTAATTTGTAGTTTGAAATTAGTAATTTGTAGTTCATTAATTTGGAATTTGTGATGTGTAATTTGTAATTTGTAATTTTTAATCTGTAATTTGTAATTTGTAATTTGTGATTTGCATTTTGTAATTTGTAATTTGTAATTTGTAATTTGTAATTTGTAATTTGTAATTTGTAATTTGTAATTTGTAATTTGTAATTTGTAATTTGTAATTTGTAATTTGTAATTTGTAATTTGTAATTTGTAATTTGTAATTTGTAATTTATAATTTGTAATTTGTAATTTGTAATTTGTAATTTGTAATTTGTAATTTGTAATTTGTAATTTGTAATTTGTAATTTGTAATTTGTAATTTGTAATTTGTAATTTTTAATCTGTAATTTGTAATTTGTAATTTGTAATTTGTGATTTGCAATTTGTAATTTGTAATTTGTAATTTGTAATTTGTAATTTGTAATTTGTAATTTGTAATTTGTAATTTGTAATTTGTAATTTGTAATTTGTAATTTGTAATTTGTAATTTGTAATTTGTAATTTGTAATTTGTAATTTGTAATTTGTAATTTGTAATTTGTAATTTGTAATTTGTAATTTGTAATTTGTAATTTGTAATTTATTAATTTGTAATTTGTAATTTGTAATTTGTAATTTGTAATTTATAATTTGTAATTTGTTATTTGTAATTTGTAATTTATAATTTGTAACTTGTAATATGTAATTTGTAGTTTTAATTTTAATTAATTGTAATCGTAACTATACTTTTACTTGTAATTTCAAATTTTACATTATTTCCTATATTTTGTCATACTTTTTGGCCTTAAATTGGCAACAACAACACTATCAAATTCAACTTAATTTCATTTTCGTTTCAGTGTTTTGTACCCATGCCACACTGCATTCATGCGCTATACTGTACAAGTATGTATATTCACAGGTAAAACATGAAAACTTCCTCGCCCATAAAGTCAACGCCTCCGGCCCATAGTTTTGCGGCAGCTGAAGAGTTGAAAGCAAAGCACTCATGAATGTCGATTCTGCGACAAGGCGTTTCATATAAAAATTACATTAAAAGGAGAAGCAGAAAAACCCCTTAAATATACAAGAAAAACTGTCAAACAAGCAAAAAAAAGAGAGGAAACACACACACACATGTACAGTACGTATGTATATGTGCAATGTTGGCCGCCCATATTATTGTTTTGCTGCGGTCGCCTCTTAAGCATTTTTAATTTTTTTCGCTTATTTTTTCATGATTCCTTCTCTTTTTGCTGCGGACATAAACTGGATCGCTTGCCAGCTTGTTAGCGCGCTTCATGTTGCATGTTGCACGTTGCCCATTTTCGTGGATTTTGTGTATTTATGCGCTTGTATGGCATGTGTGTGTTTATTCTTAAGGTTGTAAATGTAATTAAATCTCCATTAAATAATGTTTACGTGCCCCAAATTGCAGCTGCAGTGGACACTCATACAAGCGCATGCAGCAGTATTAAGCATACCTACAGCGGTGAAATGTTTACCGTATATGTTTATATACAGTATATGTATTCTCGTACGGCAAGTGCCGTTACAAGTGCCTCTGTATCTGTTTTTATCACTGTATATGAGTGTGTGTGTGTAATGTTCTCAACTTTGTATATATGTAGGCTTACCGCTGCCTCAACGCTCATTACGGCCATCGGCTTTAAGTTAAGAGAACAACAAAATGGTTTAAGAAAATTAAAAATATCTGCAGTAAAACGAGTTGACGCACATTTGTATACGAAATTTTTTTCGACATTCCCTGGTCCATCTGAACATGCAACAAGGTAGAGCAAAAGAGTTTACCGACGTTTTCGAGCAACAGAAGTCAGCCTGTATAAGGCAGAAGGAATTTCGTCACTCATTTTCCACTATTAAGTTTGCCATGAAGTCTTTAATAGCCAGAAGGATATTTGATCTCTAACTTTTCAATTATTTACGTCTCTATGCCCTCACAGCATTGTAGAACTGGCACTGGAAGTACCAAGCGTTATAAGCAGTCACCTTCTTTGTAGCTCAATGGTACGTTTATAATAACGGGTATATAAATATTTGGAAGCCAATTTACTTACAACTCCAATTTTTCAGATAAAAGTGGCTCCGGAAAAACTTCACTAGTCAATAACAAATAGGCAAACTGAAAGGAAAGCTCCAAATTTTCAGTATAAATCTGATCTCAATATTTTTAATGGTATAAATTCGAATATTTGTCTACTTCAGAATTACTATGTTTATAAGATAGTGATAACAGAACTTCACCACCCTCACAAAATGGTAGAGGCTGATAGATATCTCAAGGACAAGAAGAATACTTCATAAAGTTGGTTTTGAAGTTTGTACTTCTGTATTGACCCAACATCGTTTAGACTCAAAAAGCTTATGATTTTCAGAAGTAAGTAATTTTTCATATCGTACTACAACAAACAAGTCAGAGTTTTTAAGTCTTGGGTCACCAAGATACCTCACCCTATGTCAATGGTGACTTATATGGTTAAGAGCCCTTGAAATCCCGAGTCGAATAATTCATTTATTATGATTTTACAGAAAAGAGAAAAAACAAAATCTTATCAGACTTTAAGTATGGTTTGGGATAGTACTAAAAAAAAGTTGTTTCGGCATTCACTACATAGGAACTAAATTAAGACCACGGCATTAGATCAAGAGTGCATAAACTGATTAGATCGCCAACACAACTCTCTCATTAAAGATATGTTTAGCCCAGTTCAGTCACTGTTTTCAACTTAAATGTCTTACCTTTAATGTGAATTTCATGTCCGTTAGTTGCACTTAGATACCCATTTACATAAGTAGTTAAAAAATAAGCAGACGTGCATTTAATGTAATCAAGTTAGAGTTGATTCAACTGATTACCTTACGCTTGAATGCAGTAAACATATGATATTCTCACACTACGCCTCAACACACATTTCACAGCAACACATATCTCATTTACTCCGGAACAACGTTGAAAAATTTAATGAATCAATTGTTGTTGAATTCACAAAAGCAACAAAATCGAAAATCGTGCAAAAAATCTGACACATTAACAGAATTGTAAGCGTCAGGATCAACGAACGAAACGAAAGCGAAGCGTGGAGCTCAACAAAAAATAAACAAATAAGCGTTGAATGGCATCAAATGAGATTAAAAAGAATTTGTATCTTTAAAGAGCGTTGGATTTTATCTTTTTCCATTGAAATAATAACGCCTTTAATGAATTGAGGGCCAAGAAGGCTTTGAGTGCTATGAATGGTAAGGGGATAAAAAAAACAGCAGAAAAGTGGCATGAATTGTTAAATTGTACTAATTAATCATTTTTACCCGCCACCAAGAGGGTGGTATTCCCGATTGAGTGACAACTTGCGATAAAGACATTAAAATGTAAAAGGAACCCTGATAAATGTCACTAAATTGCAAATTTTAACGCACGAAAGGGGATGCTTCCTGGCAGCTGATTATTTTCCAGGAACTGTGCGGGCCAAAATTTAAATATTTGCGTAATAACTTAAGTCTTTAAAGTTCGGTAAAGGGAGAATACAAATTTCCTGAAAGAAATGCAAATAGCACAACATTTGATGTTATTTGTATTTGTAATTTGCATAAAAAATTGGCTCACCCTAATTTGTCATAGATACAGCGCGTCCTTATGCGGCGGAGAGTGCACCCCATTGGTACATACTTATATATATGTATATATATTTTTTTTTTTAAGTATACATAAATCAGTTTACTACACTAAGCTCTGTGTTGTAACAGCGCTTAGGTTCGTTCGCCGAGAAATCACATGTGACGATAGAAATATATACGAGGGAGGTAGCATAGCCGGTGAATTTGTTGATTTAATATTTGGATTTTTACAACTGCATACAATGTTATATCTCTTGGATGTTATGATGAAATTATAGATTCGAAGACGTAACCCTAGTAGCATATCAGATACTCGAAAAGTCAGCCTCAGAGCTTTTCGCGACCTTTTCTAGACATGCTTACCCAAAATAAGTCATAATTGATATCTTAAATTGAAAGCGTACAAATACAACTTGTGCAAGAACTGAAGTCACTCGACCTTCCCAAGCGCCATCGGTTCGCTCTTGTATAAGCTCTTGAAAAGTTCCATAAAGTTCCGACGTTTTCGAGCCAAATTTTGTTCAGCGATGAGGTCCCTTTCTGGCTCAATTGGTATGTAAACAAGTAAAATTGCCTTATTTGGGACGAAGATCAACCTGAAGAAATTCGAGTGCGGCCATTTCATTCAGAAAAACAGCGGTTTGGTGTGGTTTGCTATCGCGCCATGATAACCGCCTATTTGATGCCTGAAATTGAAGCTGGTGATTTAGTTTAGGTTTGGTTGGTTTTAATGAGAGAACATTTCGGTGAGCAGATAATTTCATTCATTTTTGTAACAGTATCACCTTCATATTATTTCTAGCTCATGCAATGCATTCTTTCTGTTAGAATTGCTGCCTTCCCTCCCATTCCATCAAATATAAAATCATAATCTCAGTGTCTTATCACGCGACCGCCGTAGCAAGTGTGTTGCATTATAAAACTTCATAAGCGTGTAAAATTAGAAGCGGGAAGCGCCCAATTAATAAAGCTAGTGATAGCTCCAAAGCTTTAAAGACACCCTCTTGTAGCGCATCTTCGCGAGCGCTTCCATGTATGTCTGTGGTTGTGTGTTTGTTGCAGCGTAATCCTGCGAACTTGCACTTGTGTTCTACAAATCGCGCACATAATGCACTTTAGCGCGATTAAACTCGCTGCTTTGAACATTTATAAGTAAATACTTTAACACTTTGTGACATTTGTAGCCTTTTAGTGCGAACTGAGATGCTGCAGCTAATTTGAAAGGGATGGAAACGCAATTTCATAAGAGATTTTTTTTTCTGAAATTAAGAAATAGATAAATAAATGATGCTTCTGAATCACTTGTTACAAAGTTTAACGGTTTTTAATAGCTTTTTGTTATAGTGCAGGATTGCAATGTGACAGCTGTCAATCATAGACGTCACAGTTGTTAACATGATTGCGTTGCAACTTTAAATGTGGCGAAATTTTAAATTAATTTAAAATGTTAAATAAAAATTAATAGTAAGAAAAAATATGTTAATTACTAATATTAATGCAATAGTAATCAATAATGGGTTGTCAAAAAAGTCTTGCGGTATTTTTATTGAATTTTTTTTTTTTTTATTGAAATTGAAATGAATTTTTGATGACTCATGCCCAGCTCTTGACCGATGCTACGGCTGCTACTATGCCGGTCTCTTTCGACCAATTCAGCGATTTTATCGCAATTTTCGACGACAGGCCTTCCGGAGCGTGGCGCATCTTCGACCACCTCTACACCAAAACGAAAACGTTGAAACCATCGTTGTGCGGTGGAAATGGAAACTGTATCGGGTCCATAAACTGCACAAATTTTATTGGCGGCTTGAGATGCATTTTTGCCTTTATCGTAGTAGTACTGTAAAATTTGCCGTATTTTCTCTTTATTTTGCTCCAAGTTTGCGACACTATAACTCACGAACGACTCAAAAGAAACGACAATCAATCAAACACGTGTTAGCGCGTGAACTGAGCTTTCTAAAAAGGTATAGCATGACCCGATGCAACGAATAAAACTAAAACTACGCGCTTTCAGCGCCAACTAGCGAAAATACCGCAAGACTTTTTTGACAAACTATTATATTTGAGAATTGGTCAGCTTCCTAACATTTAAGGAGATTCTGATAAAAAATAACGGTATAAACAGTATTAAAAAGTAAGGAAAGGCTAAGTTCGGGTGCAACCGAACATTTTGTACTCTTTCAACTTGCAAGATTCAAAGCCAGGGAAATACTTTAAGTGGTAAAACCAATCATATAGACTAAAGTCAGCCGAATGTTCGAAAACCCTGATATTAGTTATATTGGGGCTAGGCCTGTTTTCGCTGAAATTCGTCTATTTTTGGCACAAAGATACTCTGTTATGAGTAAAACACGCTCTCTTATTTTCATTGTGATAACTCAAACCGCTATATGCGGTACAAAGTCACCTCGTAGTTCTAAGAGTAGGTATATGGGGGCTAAGGGAAGAATTGGTCCGATTAAACCCATTTTTGACATACATACAACCATTATCACATAATTATTATCCCTTTATTTCAGTTATATACATATATCACAGATTGACCGACATTTTCGATCAAAAGTCAACTACAGGTACTGTGGTCCACATATTCGGTACTTATTGGCCTTGAACAGTTTTTATTGGATTTAAACAATTTTTTGTCGTAAGATGGCACACATCAAAGGCATTAGTAGTGCAAAGTTTCATTCCGTTTTATTAATTCCTTCTTGATTTGTGTACTCGAAACTGAATGAACCAAGTGGAATTTAAAATTGTGCTATATGGGAAGGGGAAGTAGGCGTGGTTGTTATCCAATTTTGTCTATTTTCGTAATGTAACATAAAAATGTAAAAAGAATGTCAAGTACTAAATATTGTCGAAATCTGTTTGGTCGGGTCCCGAGATATGGGATTTCACCAAAAATGGGTGAAGCCAATTCCGTTGTCCAATTTTCATACCGGCTCCTATATAGCTCTTTCATACCATCTCGGAGGTGAAATTTAATATCTCTGGCATATTTAGTTATAGATTTATCGCCTTTTAGTAGTTTTTAACAGTCCGTTTTATGGGGAGAGCGCGGGGTTATCCTAAGATTTCATCTATTTTCACACCGTCGCAAAGTGGTCGGTCTTGTATGGAATGAGCAGCCAAAAATACTTCCATTGCCTATATAAAAGTGAAACTTTTGCCAAAGCTTTTTAAAATCTCCCTCTCCCGTTTCCAACTTCGCCACCCCCCGATGGTAAAAAATTTTAATTAATTATATTAAATTAAAAAAGTTGATAAACGAAAAAAGGAATTTTTTGAATATTATTCAACTAAATCAAAAACTGATTTTAATAAAATTGGTTAACTTTTGCATAATGGTTTCTTTGACTCGTGATGAAAGGATCTAAGCTCAAAAGCAATCGGTTTAGCAAGTCCTGATTTGTAGCGATCCGTTAGTTCTTTCGTGTATGATGGAGTCGGTACACCTTAACATCCTTATTGCTTGACTCAGCAGATTCTTATGAGCGATGTTATGACTGACGAAGGAAGATAATACCAAGAATAATTTGAAGTCAATTCTTTTGCAGAATCTAGCGCAAATCTAGTGCATTTAAGTTTTATTAAACTGATTCCTTTTGAAATTGAATTCGAACAGGATGGCAATAGCCGGTGAACGAAGGTCTACAGTTTTTCCAAATTTGTTTGTGCTCTTCATCATTTGGCGATTTTATTATGAGTTGTAGAGGGACATACAATCTCGTGACAAATTAATAATTGTCTTCCAAATTATTATTTTCAAATTTCTGCTAATATATTTGCTCTAGCCAGAATTGCCATCAAAGCCACATATTCCTATTCATAATAGGTAATTAGAGGACTCATTCCGTTCATTAATTATATTTGGCACGAAATGTGGGCCAATAATTTTTTTATCTCAACTTCAACATCTGATTTTAAGACCTCTATGTGCTCAGGATAACAGTTTTCCTTAAAAATGTTATCATAGGGGGTAAAAAGTTAATGTTAAGTTTTTTGTTAACGAAGCTTCTAATAGGTAGATACTGAAGCTTTATTAAATTTGCTTCGATGATAAGTGATATTTCTTCACACATTTTCCAAACACCACAATTCAAAAATATATAGACGTGAAAGTTTACACCGATATGATGTGCCTAAATAAAAGTACGTACTAAACAAACATTTGATAAAAGTAAGAAAATGATAAAATGAAAACCAAAGTTCAAATATGTATGATGAAAAGGAAAACATAAAAAACATATAAATTATTCACGAATATACATACACATAGTATATAGTACATATGTATATATAACCCTATCTCTCTACCTTGCTTAGTTTTATGTGATACATACAACCATTAGGTGAACAAAACTATAATACTTTGTAAGAAGTGGTTGAAAGATATAAAAATAAATGACAAAGAATGGTCTTCCGAATGATAATAAACATTTTTCATTAAATTTGAAGTTCGCCCGTGGTGCAGATTTCTTCAACTTGGTGGATAAGTACTGATTTTCGAAACGAAATAGGGTATTTCCGTCTGCAAAATGTGAAGCTTGGCCCACACACTACTATTACTGCGCCACTGTCGAGCTATAAATTAGTTCCCTGTTTGCTTTCTATCACAATTTGGAACGGTTTTATGCCAAAGCTGTTCGAAATATTGTTAAGATTCTTCGGTTGGACAGTTTGTTATATTTTTTTATGGAGCTTGTTCCTTTTACCAGCGATCTTCACTCCCAGACGTCAATTCACCGGAACCGGAAAATTAACAAAAGGAAAAAAGTGCGCCAAAACAAAAGCGAACCATTGTTGTACAAAAATTAGTCACCAAAAAAGACACAAAGGCCAAGCGGAAGGGGTGTAACTCAAGCTCTGCAGCCCGCCACAGAAGCACTTTGCAGACAAAGTGAGCCTTTGAATTTGGTGTGCTTCAATTGGCAGCCACGAGAGTAGACAAGTAAACAAAACACCACACAAAAAGCAAAAATAAGGGGCAAGCAACAGAAAAAGCGTTACAACAACAAACGAAAAGCAACAACAAAAACAAAAATATGTTACAACAACAAAAGCAGAAAAGTGTTACAACAACAAAAAAAATGATGTAACAAAAACAGAAAAGTGTTACAACAACCAATGCAAAACAACAACAAAAACAGAAAAGTGCTACAACAACAGAAATGAAACAGCCAAAACAGAAAAATGCTACAACAACAATGACAGTGGTGAATCTTTTGTAAATTGCAAAGCTTGCACTTGCCACTTCAAAATGATTTGTGCGCCAATTGTTTATTGTTGTTTTTTTGTTGCGATTGGTGCCGATGATATGGCACACCTGAAAATTGCCAGAGAAACGATTGAAATCGAGCGCACGCGAAACCACTTAAATTTGATTGCAACCCCAAAAGGGCAAAGACGCACGCATACACACACACTCATACTCATTAGCTGCGGCATAAAAGATAGACAAAAGAAATTAATAATAATTGTGTTATGCTTATCATAATCAAATGCGAGCGAGATCAAAAATCAGCAGCAGCATTTCCGCTGAGCCTCGCGACAGACGCGCCGGTGGTTGCAACACCCTTGCGAACGCAGATTGTTGTTGTTGGTTGCGCTATTTACCAAGGCAGCGCTTAGTTGTGCTCGCTGTGCAAGGGTTCGATGCATCCGTATGTACATCTTCACGACTGATTTCACTCGCTAATTGGTGGTAGTAATAACAACAAAATAATGTTGCGTCGCAAGGCTGCAGGACGCAGCGGTGCATGCCGCGCATACAAGCGCAAAGTACACATGTACGAGCAGCACTACAAGTAATTTGTGTTTCTACTTTGCCGGCTGTTTCTGCATCAATTTGCTTTCTGTGTTATGCAATTATAATATTTTCATGTTTTTGCTGTTGTTTTTATTGTTGTTGTGCAGCTTCTCTCTTTGCACTTCCTTTGCAAAAGCGCTAGGAAATACCACATACATTTAATTCGAGCATCTGTTGTGAATTTGTGAAAGCTTTTGCTGCGCACAAAGCCTCAAAGAGGCACACGGTTGTTAGGGAAGGGGACGACGAAGTCCAGGGGTGTGAGGTGTTTACTGCTAAATGAAATAAATTTTACAGTTTATTGGGGTGGTATCCATTAGTAACATGAAATTGGATTATAAATAATGAATAGCAATAAGGCTGCATTATACGGTAATCGGGCGGAAGCTTATTTGCAGGCAGGGTTGCAATTGAACTCAGTGAACAAGAGCTGCGATTGTTATTTATTTATTGATTTTGGTAATCTGATTTGCGCGGTGCTTTGTACTAATTTTAGTTGCAACTCCACACGATTGAAAGCAAAAGTCTGTGCAAAATAATTGTTTTGACTGCATTTAGAAGTATCTCAATGGGCTTAATGCAACACTGTGCCAAAAGGATTCCATTGTAGGTATTAAAATTTCTTTTCCAATACTTTTAATGTCGAAAAGATAGCAGAGGGTCTTAACATCTCTTATGAATCAACTCAACACATTTTAGTTAGTGCTTTCGGTATTAGACGTGTCAATACTAGACGCGTACCAAACAGCCTGAATCCTTAAAAAAAAAGACGTCGAGCAGAGGTCGTAAAAGAGATGTTTGGCAACGTAGCTGAGGACCCTACATTTATTAATAGCATCATTACTGGTGACGAAATGTGGGTTTATACACATTGCATCGAAACAGTCTTTTGTTATTGTGAAAAAAGGGTAAAAAGGAATTTCGCATGTTGATAAATATTGATTTTTGAAGGGCAGAAATATAATTGAAGCAAAAACTTGGCTTGATGATGAGTTTCCGGATACTACCTTAGGAAAATCAATCATGGAGTATTGGTATGCTATGTTTAGACATGGAGAAATGAGCATCAAAGACGGTGAACGAAGTGGATGCCCAAAAGATGTTGTTATCGACGAAGACATCAAAAGATATCAAACATTCCTGAATATTTAGGTATGTTAAAGCTCTGTGTAAGGTGATCCCACCAGAGCTCATTATCACGAGTTGATGATAATAAATCCGAGTTTATGCATCGGTATGTGAAACATATACATTCCACTCCAAAGTTAAATCGACAGTTATCCCAGTGAACTGTGCACGATGAACCCGCTCCAAAGCGTGGAAGAACGCAACAGCCGGCTTGGAAATTTATGGCGTCTGTATTTTGGTATTTTCAGCACATGGACTATTTTTTATTGAATACCTTGAGAAATAAAAGACCATCTACAGCTACTATTACACAGCTATACTCGCCCGTTTGAAGAACGAATACGCCGAAAAACGGCCGCATTTAAGGAAAAGGAAAGTGCTGTTTCAACAAGACAATGCACAGTGTCGTAAGTCAGTGAAAACGATGACAAAAATCATATAAATTGGGCTTCAAATTGCTTACGTATCCACCGTATTCACCAGATCTGGCCCCCAGAGACTATTGCTTGCTATCAGATCTCAAAAAAATGCTCGCTAGTAAGAAATATTCGTTGGGTGAAAAGGTGATCGCCAAAACTAAGGCCTCTTTGGCAGTAGAAGACAAGTCGTCCTACAAAAAAGGGTCGCTATAATCAATGTTTCAACCTTAGGCTATTGCTTTCACAACTACATCAGTTTCGGGAGCGAATCGCTTTGACTGTTGAATGACTTGAAATGTTTGCATTCAAGATTCCCACTCACAATACCACTATACCACCAAGCATCTTTGCCATTACCGTTATGGCATTTGTGGTACTTGTAACAATGGTTATAGATATTATTATGACGTTTTGTAGTTGTTATTGTGTGGGCACTGCCACAAGCGGCCGAGCGCTGTACACTTTATGCAATTTGTTTTACTAACGCCATGTACCGTTATACGCTTGCAAATGACCAAAAGTATTATTTTGCAATTTAACGATGTTCCTTATTGTTGTTGGGTTTCTTACAAGTCACAACACGCTTGGACGGCAGCAACGCTACTGCTATATAGCTGCCACTTCTTCGAGTTATCTGCTTCGTAGCAGAGTTCTTGTTGCTTGGCCATTTGTATTGCCATTTCGCTTTGCGTCAACTTAAAAGCCACTTCCGTTACGTCTCGTCGTTTCCGCTAATTCGCCGTTTCTTTAGTCGGTTTTCATTTACTGATTCATTCATTTCAATTTCCTGCTCTCCACTCCCATCCACACTTTGCCATGTCACCCCTCTGCCCGGCGCTTCCTTTACTCACTGTTCTTCCACGACTCCACCTTTCTGTTCCCTTTTGTTGCCGTTTGCCACTCCAGCGATTTACTTTCACTCAGCCACTTTCAATTGTTTTCTTGCAACATTTTCCTATTTACGTTTTTTGCTTTACTCAAATTCTGCGCAGCATTTTCGCTATTTAATTCTCCTGCCTTCGTGCGCTCGCCTCGCCAACTTGAGCTTCCTGTCGGCTAGCCGTAGCTTATTGCAGTATGGCTGCCAGCTTGAAGCGGTCTCCTGGGGCAGCAAGTCCAAGTCATTGCTTCAATTGTAGCAGCAGAATTGGCTTCCGCTGTGCCCCGTGCCTGTGCCTTCGGTTTTGTTCTTTCGCTGCTCTTACTACGGTTTCTGTGTGTGTTCGTGCGCTGTTAACAGATACTTCTGAGGCAATCGTAAGCGGATGTGCTGCTTGAGTGCGCGCCGCTTCTAGTCCGCCTGTCCGATTTTTTTTGCGCGCCCACGAAGTTATACTCATCTTTTTTGCTTATTTTCCCATGTGGGGGGTAAGGGGATATTTTACGAAAAGGGTGGGAATTGAGATTAGGTGTTGGGACTAAAAAAAGCGTGAAACTACACAGTTATTTAAGGATTTTTACCAAGTGAAAACTAAAAATTTTTAAACATTTTTAAGTATTTCATTAAACTTCTTGTAATATAATAGATTTTCTATATAAACCAGCTGAGAATTACAACTAAAACAGTTGAAAATTCAACTAAACAGTTACAAAACAATTTTTATTATGATAAAATACTAGTTTTTTATTTGTGTACCTTTTTCCTCTTTGGAGTACTCCTAATAAGATTATAACGGTATTAAGGAAGACTCGCAGTGAGTAGCGTTCTAAGTATATTCTGTTGTAATATCTTTATTTTATTCGAAACTACATACCCTAAACTAGTTATTTTTTTAATAATCATGAGAAAAACGAAACTGTTGCCTACATTTAGGCGCATTTATATAATATAATATATCTAATTAAAGAAATGCGCAAGTTCAGAAATGCAGGTAGCACACTAGCTTGATTAGCATAATTTCAGCACGAAAAACTGTTCGATTGACAATTTTTTGTACGTTGCATATATGTGTTGCCTACAATTTGGCGCAAAGTACAAATTATGAATATGAAAGGTATAGAAATATTAACAGTTATTGAATTAATAGTTTTATTTTTTATTTTCATAAAACTTGAGACCCCGCTTACTAATTGATTACTGTGATATTCCTCGCAATTTCCGAAAAATTTGGTCTTATAATTTTTTACTAAAGTTATTAATATACAAGTAAATCCAAGAACTAAATAAATTCCTCTTCAAAATATATAAAAATGCCATTTTATAAACTAAATAGGGATTTTATTATTATTGTTTTAAGTGAGAAAAATTCAAAAATGTTTTGCTTTCAGTCAACTTTCTCTCAGCTTGCCCCAGCGTTTATACCCTTAATTTCCGAGATAATGAAAGTGCACCCCAATCACACTCTTCCCACAGTGGCTCTTAACAATGCAACTTTGTTTCCTGTGTTGCCAACGCAACATAAATTCTGCGCAATTTTCTACGAATCTCTTATTTCAGCTTCTTGGCTGTGCTGCAGCAAGGCACTCGGGTCCAACAAGTTTTGTATATCACATATTTTATTGCACCCCAGCGTTTTGTGTCGCTTCGCTAAATTTACGCGCTCGGCATTCGTTGCCAAGCGAGTTGAAATGTCGACCATGCTGCCACATTGTTTGGCAGTACCATACAATCAAAGCAGCGTAACCAAAGTGGTGTGTGGCATGTGGCATGTGGCATGTTTTCAAAGAATTAAAGAAGCGCTTAAGATATTGGCTATAACAGTTGCTTGCTTTGTTGCAAATTCATTGATTTTCTATGCTCAAATGGTTAAATAATGGTGGGAGAGTTGGGGGAATGCTGAAAGGGAAATAGATAACTTAAGTGGAATGTAAAAAGCTGCCACCTATTGTTGTATGGCGCTGCCAAGAAGACTTAGTGTTATTGGTTAGTAACTAGATATCATCTTGTAGTGGGGCTACTTTCTGGTACTCTTCCGCATATTCTGCAACATTAATCCGCAGTAATGATCATTAGTAATAATCGTCAGTACTGATAGCCACTTGGACTGCTTGTCAGTTCTAACTAGTCAATACGAGTTGAAAAAAGCTTCAAGTTCAATTCAATTAATATTATCATGAGGCTTTACTCTTGCTTGTACTTCGATGAGAGCTAACTTTACAAGGAGGATGTACTATGGGAACTGCACGAAAAAATTCGAAAAGTTTGATTTTCGTAACTCAAAAATGTGTTCTTGTTTAGAACCCCATAATTCTGTTCCCAGATCAAAATACAACCTATTGTTAGCAATATTATATAACCTTTTCTAAATCAATACTAGAAATGAGCTTCAGCTTACTATATTGTTGAAAGCAGTTGAGTAAATAACACAACCATGAACGGGCTCTCTGAGAGATTACAGTGTGTTTCCTTCTATCGAGTTCTGGAGAAACGAATCTTTACTCCTAAGGTAGGTGTGATATTCAACGCTTGGCTAAGAATAAACTTAAGACTAAACGTTGATACAAAATTAGATCTTTTGGCTAATATACTTGTTCATCTGTTTCAAACACTAAAGTTATAAAATATATTGTTAGTGGGATTTTTGAAATTGTCAGTATTAGTTTCAATAGATCAATCGGACCTTTCAAAAGATTTTCAAGATTATGAATCACAAGCTTTATTCTTATACACAGATTAATGATCTGTATAAGTCTCTCCAACTTGGTGACTGTAGTGTCTATGTAGTTATATACTTTGCCGACAACGGCATAACCTCTTACGGTTGGAATTTTCTCAATGTAGTGTCCGTAAATTTTCTTCTCGAAATCACGGAAACTCGCCATAAACTATTGTTTCAGACTACCAGTGGTAGTTGTACGGTTCCGAAGTGCAGCTTCTTACAGAGTGGATTCACTCCGACAGCCGAGCGACTACTATACTGGTTTTGAGCTCGCTGACTGTACGCACGAAACTAGTCAAAGCATGACCTCATTAGGAATAGCTTCATGCTTCTTCATATTAGCTTCATATGGGTGATTCAGTGGCACAGCGAAATCGCTGCAAACTGCAAAGCCGATGAGCTGGCTAGCGTGGACACATTTTCCTAAATCTCAGCCGTTTGGAGTCGAGTCGGTTCTCCGATCTCTGCTTGCGTTCCGGCATTGGACCTCCAGTGAGCTCGGCGCTGGTCAACGACTAGAAACTATGCAACTGAGATATTCTTCTGGCCCAGAGTGATCCGTAAGAGTTCATCCAAACTGCTGGCTCTTGGCAAAGTCAAACTCGAGAAAATTTTAGATGTTCTGACTGGACGTTGTCAAATAGGTTTACATGCGATGCGGCTAAATATTCTGTCGGACGCTCTTTGACAAAGCTGTATGGAGGAAAGCGTGTTAGAATCATCCGGTCACATTCTTCTCTATTGTCTAGCTTTTGCCAGATTGAGATTGAAATGTCTTGGTAGGCACACCTTTGGCGAACTAAGCGAAGTTTGCTAGGATTGATATAAACAAATTTGTGGTAGGCTCAAAGCGCTTCGTCGATCTACGAGAATCTGCTAATCCACTTTTCGGAGGAAGAAATGAATATCAGTACAAGTGAGATCCATCGACTTTGGTTCAACCACACCTAACCTAACCTAAGCTGTATTCAACTTATACTATTTTTATTATCGCTCGAAATGTTTGACACACTAAGCGAATAGGCTCCCTTCCGAGGATTGAAATAAGTGAACAAAGTTTATGCTGTAAAAGCTCGAACGGCGCCAATTTCGATTTAAATTTAAGTGTTTGAAAGAGATGTTAAAAAAAAGAATTACATTTCCATGTGAAATGGAGATGAAGAATACTTAATTAAGAAGGCAATGATTATTTTTGCTTTATCTCACAAGCGTCATACTAGTTGTAGTGTGAAAGTAGTCTTGGGAGAAAGAAAAGCGGAAATCATCGTAGTTAATGGCGTCAGTTGTTGTTACAATGCATCATTTTTTCGTAAACTCTTAGAGCCCACCAAGAATATTAAAGGTAATTACACTCATTTATAAATACTATAATGCAATTAAATACGTACAGAGCATGGATACCGGCAGTAGTACAAGTAGTAGGAGGGTTCTATCCCCCAAAGCGTTAGTTAGTGAGCTGTACGAAGTGTGAAGCTGGGCAATGACGAGACGAATCACATCCGCATTCATTCATGAAAATTGAAATTCTGTCAAAGTAGATGAGTAATTATTCAATCAAAAGTAATGCATTACATGCGTCGTGGCACGTGTCCGCCGCAGACAAAACAACGGTAATGCGTGAAGGAAAAGTAGCGTGAAGTTCAGCCGAAAAGCAAAGATGGACTGAGACAGATAAATAACTGTGGGCACACAGAGCGTGTGATGGATAGACGAATAAGCGTAAGTGGCATAAGCATGCAAAGCTATCAAACAAGTGGCAATGATTACTAAGTAACTGTATAAACTTGCAAGTATCTAGGTTAGTAAACAGTGCAGTATGGAAGTACAGAAATAATTAATTATAGAAATATGGAAGGAAGACAGTATTTAAATAGAAAAGAGTCACATGGTGATAGATCAGACACACACAGAAGGTGTTTGATAAGAGAAGTCAGTTTTACCATCAAAAGCTTGCTTATTTGTTTCGCCTTTATCTAATAAATGTGAAACAAAAAGTGCATAGACCCCTCTTGCATAAAAAATATTAAGTTAGAATTTTTTATAAAGTGTTCTTACTCGTATATAACGCCTCAGCAAACAGCCTTGTTGTAAACTTTGCACCTCTACCAATAATTTCACGATCATTTTGCATCAATTGGTCACGATTACCAACTTCTAGACGACCTGACTCTTACCTTAGTCGCCATTTAAGTTCTCACGACTATTCTTAAAATATGTTAACCACGTATAACCTGCAATACGACGCATAGAATCAACACCATAAACATTTTTATCAATTCCTTTTCGTAATCGACAGCGAATTTTTATACCTTGAATAGGATATAGTAAGTTTGCCACACACAGAAGGAAAGGTTGGAGAAAATATAAAATGTATATAATGATCAGCATGACAAGCTGAGTCGATTTAGCTATGTATGTCCGTCTGTATATATGCTTACTGGTCCTTTAGTTTTTGTGATAAAAAACTAAAATTTTGCGCACATTCTTTTCTCTTCAAGAAGTTGCTTTCCTGTCTGAAACGTCGATATCGGATCACAGCTAATTCTTAGATGTCACACAAATTGAGCGATCGGAATCAAGTTATATGTAGATAAGAAGTCTTTTTAGTCGAAGAGATACAAGTATCTTCACAAAATTTAGCAGGGGTTATTGTCTGAGGCAGTGGTGCAATCTACAAAAAAAAATTTCAAAACGGATCACCATTGCACATAACTGTCAAGTCTTTGTATGAAAAACTTTTTTATTTGACGAGATATATTCACAAATTATGGCAGGGATTATTTTCCAAGGCATTCCAAAATGTGTGAAAAAAATTTCAGATCGGACCAGTATACCATATAGCTGTCATAGAAACTGGACTGTAAGTATATATTATTAAGAAAGAAAAGATGAGACCTGCTTTTCGTTTGCAAAACGAGCAGATCAGCAGCAAAAGCGGCACGTACGCACGCTTATGTGCACCCACACACACACACACACATACACAAATACTTACATATCTGCTGCGATGTGGATGAGCAGCTGAGTGGAAAGAGCTTGTGTGAATGGAGGCGTGTGCCGCCAGTGGCGTGCTCACGTACGCACAAGTAAATAGGATGTAACAACTGTTACAACAACAACACGAGAAATCAGCAACAACTGATAATACACACAAAACGAAAACCAAACCAATGAAAATCAAAATAAATAAATTCTAGCTACAAGCCAAAGCAAATCCTTTTTTTTTACTCTTTATAAATGCGTGTGTGTGTGTGTGGGCACTTATTATACATTGTAATCGTAGACAGCCTTGTCGTGCACCATGCCAAGTGTTTGCCGCGTTTACGTGTGTGTGTGTGCGCGCAAGTTGAGTGGCATGCAGCATATCCTTTTACACGGCTGACTGAAGTAAATAATAAAATTATGAAGTGTGGCAGCAGCGTTGAGTTGAAATGTATACTCAGGCAGCAGTGTGGGTGCGAGCGGCGCGCGGCGGAAGCACCAAGTGTATTACAAAATATTATTTTATGTTGTTGAAGCTGCTGCGGCGGCGGTTGTGTCTGGCAGGTATTTCAGCTGGTGTGTGAAGGAGGTTTGAGTGCACTTCAAAATTTATGATTTTTATAAGAGGCCGGAAAGCGCCAGATGATTGTAAGTATTCAAAATGCTACAGAGCGGAAACAAAGTTGCGAATGCCAAATAACTGTAGCATATTTTCAGAAATGCTTATCGATGAATTTACTGTTATTATCATAACAAACAAGCTAAGCTGTCATATCGCTCGCATATAAAAGAGTTTTCCATACAAATACTTGATTTATAATGTTCAGTTTGTACGACAGCTATATGCTATAGTGCTGCGATCTGAACTGTTTTATGGGAGATTATAGCGCTGTATTTGGTAACTATCTCTGTTAAATACTATGAAGATATCTTGTCATATAAAAGAGTTTTCCGTAGATGTACCTCAATTTGATCGGTCAAATTGTATAGCAGCTATATGCTATAGTAAACCGATCTTAACGATTTCTTCGGAGAATATAGCAATAGTTAGCATAATAATCTGTGCTAAATTTCGTGAAGGTAGCTTTCCAAATAAAGAAGATTTCCCTACAAGGATTTGAGGTTGATCGGTCAGTTTGTATAACAGTTATATGATATAGTAGTCTGATGTTGACAAGTCAATCAACTCTTGAAGAGAAAAGGAGGTGTGCTAAATTTCGTATCACTATCTCAAAAACCGGCTGACTAGTGCGCGGTATAAACGACATATAGGCGGAAAGACAGATGGATACAACAAATTCGTCTCAGCTGAGTATTTATACCGTATAGCCATGTTCAGTATTTAAAATTTTATATAAATAAAATATAAATATACGCATAAATTAAAAAAAAGCACCACAACACCAATACATACATACCCACACATTTAATATAACGTTGCTGAGGCTTCCCCTGAAAAAGAAACCAATGGAGAAAAACCTCCAGTTATTTTTGCATCCACGCAGTTGAAAAAAATTCCACGATTTTTATGTAAATAGCTCTTAATAAGCAGAAATGCGTCTGCACAACCTTGAACGCAAATACATACACAACACAGAAAGGCATATCTCGCCCACGCATTCCTCGAAATCAGTCCTACGGCTCGTATATTTGCATACTTAAATATTTCGCTGGAATTTAATGATTTTTGTGCGTGTTCGCTTCTGTAACTTGACGATTTTCTTGTAAATTGCGTCCCATTGACACACACACATATATTCATTTGTACACACATACACATACACATTCATATACCGCAGGCAGGGCTGCATTCTCGGCTGGGTGTTGAATAAATACGATTACAGGAAATATTTGAACAAAATTAAAGCATCTCTTAAGCGTTAGCACGCGCTCCCGCAAACATTTCTTAGCTAATTTGAGAATTTTCATTTCAACTAAGCCGCGGATGTATAGACTCTAGCGTATGTGATTTCATATTCGAATAATTATTATGGCAGTGGCATTTGTAGATAGCTGAAGTATGGAAATTAAAGACTATTTATTCGCGTGGGAGTGCTTTTGATCCGCTAAATTGCAGGTACAGCCAGTTCTTCGCTCTTAACTGCACAGATAAATTACTACTAATGCGCTACTATAAATAGCTGAATTGTGAGATTATGATAAATTGATTTACTTTCAGATTGATGATGAACTATCCGGAAATTCGGTTCAGGTGCATCCAGTTGTTATTTACGTAGTTCCAACTGACTTTTGTGCGAGGTTTAGCCTCTGGATAAACGAGACAGTCGGACTCAACGATATTTTCGACAATTGACCTACAAGCAAGGAGCATTTTTGATATAAAAATTGACCGGAACAGTTTTGACGGAACCAAAATTATTCTAAAATAAATGAATTTAGAGCCCCGTGGCAGCGCCATCTGTATGTCGACTGGTGCGTTAGAATCTGCTATGTTTATCGGTTGTCCAGTGAGAATTTCATGACATTTCATTGATTGGAAGTGAAGTTATTGCGTTTTAAGTGTCAGTATGTTTGTGTTATCGGTGCGAAAATGAGCTTCGAACAAAGACCAACATTAAATTTTGTTTTAAAATTGGTAAAACTTTTACCGAAACGTTTAAAATGACGAAACAAGTTTATGGCGATGATTGCCGATCCCGTAACACAGTGCGCGAGTGGTTTCAACGTTTTCAAAGTGGTCGTGAGGACATAAATGACGATCAACATGTGGGCCAATCAAAATCCCTGATCACCAGAAATTCGATCGAAACTGTGTGTGAATTCATCAAAAATCGGCCAAAATCATCATTGAAATTCATGGAAATGGAGTTGAACATCTCCAAAACATCGATCTATCGTATTTTGATGGAACATTTTGGCATTTTGGCGAAAGGTGTGTGCAAGGTTTGTGCCGCACAAATTGACAGACGACCAAAATTGCTCAGAATGCAACATTCGAGGGACGATTATTTGTCAAAAAATCACATTTTAACCATTAACCACTCCCCGTATTCACCTGATATGGCACCGTGCGATTTCTTAATTCTCGAAAAAAATGCCAATGAAAGGAAAGCGTTATGCAGACGTAGAGGCCATTCAAAAGGCTTGTACCGGCATACTGGCGGCCATAACGGCCAACGAGCCAAAAACATTCGTTCGACATGCTTTGAGACCTTGAAAAAAGCTGTATGGAGACTATTTTGAATAAAATTAATTCATTTTGCCAAAAAAAAAATTTGTTCTGTTTTTTTCTTTGGAACGCACCTTCTATTATCATATACGTTATTCATATTTTGAACAGCCTGGCTTGCGTTTTCGTCTTTATAGAAAAAATATTGGGAAATATGACGAATTTTCTCTTTGCTTATTTCCACCAGGGCAGCGTGAGCCAAGTACCCGGCTTTTTCGATTAATTTGCACTTTACTTTACACGAAGCAATTTTCGAGCCAAAAAAGTTAGAAAAAAGACTTTGAAATCAGTATTGGCTTTCAGATTTGCTGCATATAGTAAAAAAATCGTGAGCTTCATTGATATTAAGAACAAATTTCATTGTTGGTTATGTGAGAAATTATTGTATTGATTGCGATTCTACAATAATCCAAGAACCGTAATATGAAATTAAAAACAATAAATTGATACACTATCGATATATTCGGAGTAAATTTATCGATATATAGAAGCGTTATCGATATCTAAAAAGCTAGATATTGAAAGGAAAGTTTGACGCCGTTAGAAAAGTTTTAGACCAAACAGCGTGAAGCAATAGACCAACCGTTCTCACCACTTTCGGGTTAACGTAGCCGGAACAGACATTGATTTCTGCCGAGAGTTAGCAAGTCGGTAGTATTTATACAAATTATTTTGGAACTGTTTTCTGTCACTACACAATCAAGAGGCAATTCTAGTGACGGAGAAGGTAAACCAATGGGAATATTGTTATTCGTCTTTTGCGAGGAAAAAGTTGTGAGAATTAGCAATGAATCAGTTAGCTCTCTCCTAACTTGAAAAATGATCAAAATCACAAGAATAACAACAGTTTTTTTGTATGAACAATCTAATCGTTTTACACAAAAGAGATCTATAATCATAAATTTAAGTAAGTCATTTTTAGACTTAACCCAATGCTTACTTTTTAATTGTACTGAAAAATGGTTCTAAAAGTAACTCGAGGTATCTTGTGCATATAAATGAACATATTTGCGATGAAATGAAGTTAATTTCAATAAACCAGTTGTGAATATTATCGAACTAGGTAAAGGGTGGATTTCAGAACCATATAATTATGATTTGAAAATAACTCAATAAGAAAAATTATTTTCTTTTGGGAAAGCCGATATCTGGTTTTATGGTATTTTGGTATCACCGCTGAGGTAAAGGTTCCACAAACAAAATTCGTGGTACAAAAACTGTCAGGTAACGCGAGCACCATCTGATCCAATTTGACCCAGCCTGGTCTATTTAACTATTTTTTTTTTTTTTTTTGTGTGGCCAAGGTTTGATTACCATGTAACAGTAAGTGTGTAGCGGCTGCCAATTTTTGTGATCTGAAATGATTGTCGATTTTTAAAATGAAAAAATTACCTTTGTCAGCAACACAAATATTTGAGTGGCACAAAGCATGTAATGTGTGTCGTTCATCCACCTTTGTTAGTGACGATAACATTGATAACGTTAAAGAAACAGCGCTAGAAAATTACCGTGTTGACAGCAGAGTGATAGCAGAGGATCTCAGCATCTCTTATGAATCGATTCAACACATTTTGGTTATTCTTTTGGGTATGAATCGTGTCAACGTTAGGTTAATTTTTGCAAAAACCATATTGAGTAGACTTGCAAAAGCGATGCTTGACAACGTCGCTGAAGACACTACATTCATTAAACGCATTATTACCAGTAACGTGACATGGTTTTATCAATTTTCGTATAAAACTTAACAGAATAATATAATATATAATATATTTCATATACATAACATCAGAAGGTACAGATGAAGCTCACTGACACTTTAAAATATAATATTTTGGCGTAAGATTTATTTGTGGAAAATTAGGGGGTTTTTCCATATTCTGTCAAAAAAAGGTCAAAATTAAATATTTCAAATTAAAAAAAAATAAAGTTTATGTTGTGATATAGGAAGATAAGTTAACACCAAATTTTATGAAAGAAAAAAGTGGTCAAAATAAAAATAAGCAAATTAGGAAGGACCAAATTCGGGTATAACCACTTTAAAATTCTCACAATTTAGAAAAATCAAAGACGTGGAAATGACTTTTAGATGTTGCAAAACTTTATAGTAAGCAAGTAAGGAAGGGCTAAGTTCAAGTGCAACCGAACATTTTGAACACTTGCAACTTGAAAGAATCAAAGCCAGGGAAATACTTTAAGGTGTAAAACCAATCATATAGAGTAAAGTCAGTCGGATGTTCGAAAATACTGATATTAGTTATGTAGGGGTTCGGCCAGGTTTTCGCTCAAATTTATTTATTTAAGCACAAAGATACACTATTATGAGTAAAACACATTCTCTTATTTTCATTTGGATAACTCAATTATTGATCGGGGTACAAAGTCACTCCGAATTTCGAAAATTTTTATATTAGATATAGGGAGGCTATGGGAAGTATTGGCTCGATTCAATCCATTTTTGACACACAAATATATGTACTATTATAAGAGAAGGATTGTCCCTTCATTTCAGTTAAACATATATATGACACATTCACCGACATTTTTGATCGAAAAGCAACTACAGGTACCGGGATCCTAATATTCGGAACAGTTTTTATTGGATTTCAACAACTTTTGGTCATAAGGTCACGCACACTAAAGACATTATTCGCGCAAAGTTGTATCCCGTTATATGAATTGCTTCTTGATTCAAGTGAAATTCAAAATTGTGCTATATGGGAAGTAGGCGTGGTTTATGTTCGATTTCGTCCAATTTCACAATGTAACATAAGAATGCAAGGAGAATGCCATGAACTAAATTGTGTCGAAATCGGTTGGTCGGGTCCCTAGATATGGTGTTTCACCAAAAAATGGGTGGTGCCACGCCATCGTCCAATCTTCACAACAGCTGAACTAAACTATAATACTCTGTAGCAAGTGGTTGCAAGTGTATAAAAATGTTGCGGAATATGGTAGTTCAATACTAAATATTCGACTATGACAATATGTTGCGATAGCATAAAAGCTCAAAACTTGGTTATTTAAATTTTTTAAAAACATTTTACGATTATGTAAAAAAAGTGTTTATGTAAAAGTAACAGATTGTTTCATTAACTATAACTTTGCATTTAAAATTTTTTTTTGATATTACTCGTAGTTTTTCCGAAAATCAAAATTAACCAGTTTTAACCCTTAAAAACTCAAACACGCCTCTTCTCTTCCTCTTGCTGACCATATATCTCCCGTAAATTATTTTTCCATTTATTTATGTTATATTATCTCTCCTTTCCACCTACAATATTTTTTTATTATACACCCCGGTCTGA
Organism: Bactrocera tryoni; assembly: GCF_016617805.1. Classification (NCBI taxonomy): domain Eukaryota; kingdom Metazoa; phylum Arthropoda; class Insecta; order Diptera; family Tephritidae; genus Bactrocera; species Bactrocera tryoni. The sequence goes on from NC_052499.1 coordinate 46,820,388, forward strand.
ACGTAATTTTATAAATTTAAATGCTGCTTCATCAGAAAATAGTTGGCTTAAATATCTACAAACTGCTTTAAATGTGCTCCCTTTCATGCAACATATCCTATATCCCTTCACATATATCCGCAGCTAATAATTTTACGTAACAACCTTCACAAAATGACGCTTTCATTGAGTTAGCTGCGTGAATTTAACAGTTAATTCGATGAATAAACCGAAATTAAATTTTGCACTTCGAAAAAGAGTGAAATTTTAAGCGCTCACCGCCTGCATTGTCCACGCCACACATTATGATTTTACATTTTGTCATAAATTTGCGTATTATCCACATATTCATTGACTGCAGAATTTAATTTGATAAATCTCTCGTATATCTGGCTTAGCGCTTTTGTGCCATTTAAGCAGCCTTTCAATGCATAAAATGCAATTGTTTAGCTGCAAGCGGATAGTTTCGGTATTTCGGTAGTATTTGGGCAAAAATATGGCTGCACTAAATAGCGAAATCCATTACTAAAACCAGAATGCTACTAAATCACTTTGAAATATTCATTTGCCCATTTTATTGCCTTTTTTTTTAATGGTGGCATGCCACCACCCGCGCCCCACTGCACTGACGCTGGCACTGTGTGCATGTGTGAATGTGTTTGGCATTGCTGCGCCAACACAAGCAGCAGCAACAACAGAAACAAAGCCAAACAAATAGATATAATTCAAATTTTAAATAGCCACACTTAAAGCTGTCATTAAATTTCAAAATGCTGCAGCAGCAGCACAACAATGGTGAAAATAGACAACGCACACACCGACACATGCACACACACACATGGTCGTGTGCGAGTGTCTGGTCTGTCCTGCTTTCGTGTTTGTTCATCCAATCTGGCTGCTAAATGCCGGTTGCTCTGCAGCTGTGCGCCGTTGTAGGTGCAACGTATTGCTGGTTGTGTGCGTTTATGTGTGTGTGTGCTTTGGCGGCCGCGCCAAGTTTGCCATTGCCAGGCGGCTGCCACTGACAGTGCTCGTTGTTGTGCAATGACTTTCGCTCCAAAACCGACGGAAATGATAAATAGGACAGACTTGGCAAGCGAATGAACAGCAAACACACACCCATACATAAGCACACACACACACACCTACTTGCTGCCAACACAACAGCCAACGGGGCAGCCATGCAACCAAGCGACCAGGCGACCGACTGACTCAGTGTATGTGCAACAGCTGTTGTTGCTGTTGTTTTTGCATGTGCTGTTGTCGTTTTGGCATTTGTTGTTGTCGCAGTTGCTGACTCTGCAGTTACTGTTGTTTGTTGTTGGTGTTCGTGCTTGTTGTGCTTTATCAAAGTGGGTCATTTGGCTGCACAACACAAAACTTCGGAGCGCACACACACACACACACACATTTAAAAGTGCACATTAAAGCCACTATATACTTGTATATGTTGGCTGGTAAATAAATGTGGCATTGTGCCACAACGGCATGACTGCCACCAATTGCTGCGCGCACAAAAGCGCACATTTAAGCATAATCACACATACAAACACATAGAAAATCATATAAATACCTTGCATACATATATGCCGCGCATAACGGTAAACACCCACAACTGTTGTGACAGGCCGCACTTGAGCATAGCGAATGAGCTGTTCAAGTATCGATTGTGATTGTATCCCATTTTTCCTGCGTCCTTCACTCTCGCCACACCCCTCTCGCTCCTTCGCTCTCTCTCTCACTCTTTGTCGTTCCCTCGCTGGGAGCCCGTAAATAAGCGCAGGACGTTCTTTAAATGACTTTAAACGACTCGATTTCATTTTTATTCCGTCGCTATGAAGCTGCATCCATTTGCAGGCGTTCGTTTTCAATATTGTTTATTGTTATTGTTGCTTCAGCTTTTACTTTTCACTCGTGCCGCACCCTTTGCATCACTCATTGCCATGCCGTCTGCTTTATTTGTTGGTATTTATTGGTTCGAAATTCACTGTAACTTCACTTCGTTGCACTTCACATTGATTTGCGCTCGCCTTTGTTGTTGCACCCACTGCTATTATTGTTGTTGTTGTTTGATATACGTATTTTTGAGCTATTTGTTCTTTAACTGCATTGTGTTGCGTGCATTGTGGCATGCATTTGTATGTGTTAAATGCTGGCGAAAGCATTTTCCCTCAATCATCAGCGCTCTCCAATCCGCCTTCCTTCAACCGTTCGCTGGCTTCTGCTTACGCACTTACAGTTTTATTGCGGTAGTCGTGTATTTCCGTTTCACTAAAACTACTATTATGCCTGGCTTTTCATGGATTTTACATTTTCTCTTAATATGTTTTTACTCCTTTTCATCTCTTTGCTTCTGTAAGGGTTTTCCGACTTTAGTTGCACAACTTTTTGTCGTATATTTTCACGAAAATATCTCAGAGCTTCTCAGCAAATCATTTCAATTTATGTTGTTGCTATCATATTTGGTTCATCGGAAAACGTTTAAGCTTACGAACTTTCGTCGGAAGTTGGGTTAAGGTCTGTAGGTTCTATCCCAATAAATCCGCTAAATGAAAGCCTTTTATAAGGGAGAAACATAGCTTTCACAAGTGCAGAACTTTGCCACTATGGAACATATATAGAATCGTAGTATATACAAGTATATTCCGTCTCCCGAACATATACAGAACCATAGTAAGTACTTATATATTCAAGTATTCCCCCTCCTATCAAAATAATTCAATGTTGAGAACCCTCGTAATAAAATGTGCTCTCCTAATATACAGAATATTCATTTATTGTTGATCGTCAATCACCCAAAGGTTCGAAGTCAAGAATCCTATATGCAAAGTATATTTGACGGTGGATGTTTCAAAAAGCATTGACGACATTTTCTTAAAATCAAATTGAAATTCTCAGGTGAGCAAATATAATTTCTTAGTGATCTGTAATAGAAACTCTGATTCTAAGATCAAATATCCTTTTAAACGTGATTAATCCATCAGCAACGAAGTTAAATGATAAAGTCAGACCTCGCATAAAAATAGCTTTGAACTAAATGTCTTCGTTATTTCTTTTTCTACAACTGATTATTTTTTTCCTAAATTATACTACCGGCTCTAATATAACTTAAATCCCATCAGCAAACTCAAAACTTAAAGTCTAACAGCTCGAAACTTTATGCTGGTTCTGATACCTCACCCAGGAAACCCGGCAGCTTTGAGTAATTGAAAACTATTGCTATACGAAATAAGTAAAGGGAAAGAGGGGAATGCAAGCAATTTCTTATACTGGGGCTACGAGGTGGAATTTGTGGGTGCTCAAGGTTACAGGTTAACATTTTGGTGGTTTCAGTAGTTCAGACGATTTTTTTCTACTCTTCTCTCGAAAAAGAACACTATATAACTAATGAAACCTTTTACTCTAATATGACCGTTTTTCTTGTCTTTGATTGTTTTTCATGAAAAGGCTTAGACGTTCTCAAAAGTGTGGTTTTTGCTAGTTTCAGGTTTTTCTTTATCATTAGAAGTCAATAAAAGTGTTTTTTCGATGTTATCATGAAATGACAATACCTAGTGTGTGGAAGGGGTTCTGACGGTCACTCTACGGGATCTCTAAGAGTCTATTGAACTGATACTAAGCCATCCAGAGGTCTACTATTCACTGCGCACCAAAAACGGCGGGATCTATTGGCTGTAGGAGAATTTACGTATACAACATTCGGGTAAAGTTCGATGGGTAATGAAAGTTTGCCAAACCGACTACATAAGCCCACACTTCCACTGGGAAAGAAGGTTCAAAATAAACATAGAAAAGAATGGTCGGAGTAAAGATATTTGAGCTGCGCGTAACACATTAAGTACTCATATGGATGGTTGGAAAATGGAGTAGGGAGTTGATGTGCAGATACAATGTCCAAAGATAGGCATAAGGCAGCCTTTTCATTTGCCAGATTACTGCAGTATATTTCAAGCAGAGGTCTTTGCGGTTGGGCAAGCCACGGAGTAAGTCTCTAATGTATGAACAGGCCACTCAACAGTCAATATCTACGTAGAACAGTCGAACAGCTATCAAGGCACCAAACTCGTTTCACTTATCGATCAGAAGTTTCCGGTGAAGTATGGCAGCAGTCGAGAGTGTCGGTTGGAACGAGCGACTTCATTTCTACTACGTGCCAGGTCACAAAGGCATCGAAAGCAATGAGATAGTGTGCAAGATTTCCAAAGTGATGTGCGGCTGTCATCCGATAACGTATCACACATTGATGAACCCATCCATTGTCTATATGATGATATAGACAGGAGCATGACAATGGAGTTCAAAACAATATTGAACGATTTCCGGGTTGCAAAACTCCAAAAGTCGTGTGTAAAGCGGTAAATCAGGAAAACGCAAAGCTCTTCCGGGCAGAAGGGACTGTATGAACTTGATTGTAATATTCACGGGTAGCAGCTCATGCCTGCAGAATGGGCTTGACAGAAGAAAATTCCTAGACCAAGCAGAAGCGAAATAATGGAGCATCTCTAGCGCATTTTTTCAGCACAAGCAAGGCAACGCTTTAAGCATTTGGTGGCCCCACGGTGCAAAACACTGGAACCTATTGAAGTTCACGTTAAGCGCTGGCATTCTGATGGATGGACTACTTCTCCTTAACTACGTAACGACAACCCATTTAGCATCGCTAAGGCCCAACACTGGGCTATGCGTGGCTCACAAATTTAACAGACTAAATTAACCTTACACTGAAAAGAAATATGTTCGCTATTAAATCCACTTAAGAAGACAAAGTTTTAAAATTGTCATATTGTATCGTTGCCTTCTTCGAAAAGGAAGCTTGGCTCAGCAGTAAATTTCTCGTTTTGCAAATAAGCTAGACCCTTCAGTTGAGTTTTAGGCGACACCCTTCATGACAGAAAACCGATATTTTTTCAATAAGTTCCAAGAATTATGAAATATTAAGAAAACAACTGCAATTCATGTTGTTTATGTGGAATACTGGAGTGGTTTCATTAATCATTCCCAGAAAAATTATATGTTTTTGTGGAAGAATGTGAAAAAAACTCGTTCAACATCGCCCACAATTCATAACATTTTCATTTCTGTGTAAATAGAATACCGGAAGCCAGGATATATTACTCTCTGAAAAGTGGAGGATAGCAGAAACTTTTCAACTTTAATTAAAAAATTATTTGAAAAATCAATGAATAAATTTAATTTGCTGCAACATTGCCGTATTTATTTTTTTAATTTTTTGTTTATTTAAGTTTTCGTTAAACCACAAATTGCACAACGCAGCACTCTTCATTATCCATTGTTGCCAACACGCTCTCTTTCTCACTCTCCTTCTCTCACTTTTTTTCTCGCTCCCACTCTTTTTGTTAGCAGAGCAACGTGCACTTTCGTTGCCTGCCATTGATGGCCGTCTAAGAAATTCAATTAATTCTCAACTTTCCAAAATAACAAGAGCGAAGCAAAACAAATGCGGAATGCGTTGCACACAACAGACATGCAAAAATAGCAAATACAAAATAATACCAAAAAAAACTCAAAAAATCTAACTGCAAGCAGCAACAACAACAACAATTGGAGCAGATGCATCGGATGCCGAACTAAAAAGAATTTGCAAAATTAAATTTTAACCAAGACAATGCCTGCGCCAACTAACAGCAAAACAATACAACACTACAACAACAACATAACAATGGAGGATAGCTTGCAGCACACGCTGTTGTTGTTGTTGTCGTCGTGCAAAATCAAACTTTATTTGAGGCAACTAAATTAAGAAGAGACAAACAATGTCGCTGACACTATTGTTCGGCCAAGCAAGGCAAAACTGTACGGGGAGCGGCGAGCGCATAGCAAACGGGGGCATTGTCAAGTGGCAAGTGAAAGCAGTGAAAGGAGCTCCACTGCAAATGAACTAGTTAAAGTGTAAGCAACAACACGAAATGGAGCTGTGAATGCAACACAAATTGGGTTGTCTCTCATTTGCATACTTCGCTGGCTGGGCCTGACCGTGCCACCTGTTTGTTATGCTTATATTTGTGTAGAGCAAATCGGTAACAACAACAATTACAACGCATATCAATATTTTAAGCAGATTTTAGTGGCTGCTGTTGTTGTTGCTGTAACTACAAATTCTAATTTACTATTCGACGGAACTGTAACTCACTGTGTCATTCTAAGTGAGCTCGTAAAACTGTGTTGAGTTGCGCGCGGGTAGAAGTGTTTGACACGGTAAAAGATTCTAAAAAAAGATGTTTTTATCCCTTTATCTTTTGGGTAGAATTTAAAAATGAGCATTCTTTGAAGTTATGGAGATTGCTAGATACCGATACCGGAGATTGATAAACTGTTTTCTTGTCTGTTCTGTTTGGATAGCACATTGTAATAGTAAATTGTGTTTTGCGATCCCGCAAATTTTCGGGATTTTAAGAATAGCGAAAATTTAAAAAACATATTGCTTGTTATCTTTTGACCACATTAAAGACAGGGTTCAAAATCTTAAAAAATTTCGTTGTCTAGAAATATATAGAATTTGCTAAGCCGTTTGTAGTAAACAGTGTTCAAAATCCCCAAATTTTTTTATAAAAACGATTTTAAATTTGCTAAGCCATTTTCATATTATGTCTTTAGCGCATTAAGGACAGTATTTAAAATCCCGCAAAGTTTTGTGATCCCGAAATATCTTAGCTTAACAATTTGCTAAACGCTTATCGGTTATCTTTATAGTATATTAGAGGCCGTGAAGTCCCGAAAAGTTTCGAGATCCCGAAATTTCGGGATTTAGAAAAATTTTAAAATTGCTAAATTGATTTCTTGTTTTCTTTATAGTATATTAAAGGCAGTACAATCCCGAAAAATTTCGGGATCCTGAAATCTCGGGATTTAAAAAGTTACAAAATGTGCTTAACCATTTTCATGCACTTTGTTTGTTAATATGGATTTTGTTTATTTTGAAAATTTATACTTAGTATCAAATAGGTTTAAGTTGCGTGGACCACGTTTAATTACTGAATGATTGTTTTGGTGGTTTAAGTTGGTTAGCTCGGGTTTTTAAATTATTTGTTATATATGTATATACTGATTAAATAATGTATGTAGTTATCTCTAGAACACAATTTAAAATCGGTAATGTGACCTTCGTTCTAATTAAAAATTAATGCATAGTAAGCAGTTTCCATTTTTACTGTCCTGTTAGTGTTTTACACTCCACACTCTTAAAAAAGCACTATCTATCAACTTAAATAAAAAGACACACTCAAACGCTCATTTATTGCACCCACATTTATCACATGTTTATTGTTCCGCTTTTTGTTACACAATTTCGCTTTTATTTATTTTACAGAGACATACTTTTAGGCGCACGCACAGGCGAATTGTTCACATATCGTCATTACGGTTCGTTTTCATTTTGAACATTTTACGCTTTACTTTCACTCAACTTTACAAGTGGCATTTTGTGTTATTGTATTTGATTTTATTTGTGGCAATGTTGCAACATTCACATAGAAAATTGCGAATTTGTGGCTGACAATTAAGCTGAAAGTAAGATAAATTGTTTGCTTAATATGAACAACGAAAGTTGTCGCCGGCGTAGAAATAAACGCAACGCGAAGATAAAGTAAGGAGAGATACAAATTGAAGATATATATTTTCGGTTTTATTTGGAGACATTTAGAGAGGAGTAGGAAAGACGCAGTAGGAAAACTAAAGCGAACTTTATTTCGAAAGCAAACAATTTCGTGCTAAAGTTTAATAACTTAAATTTAAAAGTAATTTTTAATGGAGAATAAATGTGTTTATTTATTTTTTTGAATAACCAAAAAAAAATATTTCAAATATATTTATTAAGGTTAACTCGCTCCCTTTCTTTCTTAGTCTCATTGGCCCTCTCGTTATAACTTAGCACAACGTCGCACAAAACTCCCACAACTTTACCGAAAACCGCCATACAAATCAACTAAAGCTGCAACAACAAATTCTTGGTGTACCAATCTAACTAAATAGCAAACAAAATGGCGCCAAGACAAGCATACAACAATGCAATGTTATACCAAAAGCAAAGCCGTATAACAATAAGCCTGAGTAACAATTCCATTGCCAAATCGACTACAATAAATGCGCTGCCGTTTCACATTTAATGTGTCTTAATTTATTGTGCGGCCGACTCAGCTATCAACAAACATATGTACATAATATATATATATATACATATGTATATATGTAATGTGATCTTTGCGCTTTGCGCTTAAGTGTATGCTACAAATTCAAAAGCGCCAGATAAATGCAACTAATATCTCTTCAAGTGTTACAAACACTCAAATAGCCTTTAGTATATAAATACTTATATAAGCTGTATAAATACATATATAGCATATATATATATATTTAATATATATACAATATATATAAGCCTATATACATATAAACACTTAAGTACTCGGAGATTGTATATCTTTATAAAGCCGCCACTTCAGACGATAGCAGTCCATGCAGTTTAACGCACTGTTGTTGGCCTCCGCACTGCCACGACCTCGCTGCTAGCTAAATAGAGTTGAAAGGCGCTGGTCCATATTTACATTAAATCGTTTAGAATTATTTATGGATCATAAGCGGTGACAATTATTGCTAAACTCTGTCGAGCGAGCAGCTGGGCAGGATATTTAGTGGTTGAAAAAAAGTATAGCAAAGAGCATAAGCAAGTGCCGGTGTGGAGAGAGCCGTGTGGAGGGTAAGCATTAGTAGCTTGCGAATAATTTAGACGCTCAGATATGCTGATAATAAATGACGTAATACTGAAACAATTAAGTTTATTAGCTTAACTGTAACTGCATACATTTATTTCGACTAAATTTGGATGCATACTTTGGTGGAATATTCTAAGGAATATTGTTTTCTTTTTTTGTATGCTCCGTTGCGGAGAATTCAAATTAATCACCATCTTTTATGATGGCGCCTCCTTTGTGTATTATGTGCTATGTTTAGTATTTCGAAGCGGAAATATTATTTGTAATACGAATCAATAATTTGGATATCAAAGCTGATCGAACAATAATAAAAGAAATTTTGGAGAAAACATGTTGCTGCATTTAAATTGGAAATTGGCATAATTATTTAAAATTTTTTTAAGTATTTCGAATCAAGCTAATTTTTTTCCGGACAATGTAGAAACATGCCAAAGTGTGGGCAACGTCTTAATGTAATGATTTTAACTGTGTTGTGGCCTACCTTTGGGAGGCTGTTAAGTAGTTAGGGTAATCCGAATACGCCAAAGTGTAGGCAACACTTTGTAATGATTTTGACTGTGATGTGGCCTACCTTTGGGAGGCTGTTAAGTAGGTGGGGAGAATTCGAATACTTATAAGTATTTTCTAGCAACCTATATGAATTAGGCAGATAATATAAGATATAATTAGTAAACCTCCAGCCAGCCGATTTTTGACATAAATAACATGTTTGATCAACTTTTAACTTTTTTATTATACTTTTTGATGTATTCTGTAAATGTGGTAAAGTCAACTATGTCGCTACCACTTTTAGTTGCTGGAAGAATTAACTTCAAGACCATCGTGTTTATATTACTCTGAGATAACACTTTATAAGTGTTTAGAAAACAGGAAAGAGTAGTACATTTTTTTAATATTTTTTCGTGCGAATTACTATTGTCGACTTAGAATTAGACTTGCAGCTTCATTATAGACTCAGCCCTATATTGTAAAATGTGCACATATATAAGTGAAACTAAATCAATCAAGAATTGTTTAAAATAAACTTAAATATTTTCTTATTTTTAGACATTTTAATTTTAAGAAAGTTCAATAATTATCTTAAAATGCACATGCGCCCTGGTATATGCTAAATTACGCGAAATCAAAATATGTTGCCTACATTTTAGCGCTGAAGTAAAAGAAAAAAATAGAAAAACGAAAAATTCTTTACGAATTTTGGTAAACAAGCTTAAAATTTTCAAGTTTTGTATTGAAAATTTTCAATGTGTCTGCAAGTTGTTCAAAGTAAAAAATTTCTAAATAGCTTCACCATTTATTGTACGATAAAATATACTGTTTTGATTGATTGCCAATTGTATCAATTTTAAAATATCTACCATAAATTACGGCCATTTCTCATTATCACATTTTTTCGCACGCAACACTTTTCTATTATCAACATGTTGCGAATGTCAACAACACCAAGCGAAAATGTCAATAATGTTTTACCCACACTAGTGTCCTTGTGTTACATGTCAACACTGGCGTGGTGTGGTATTTATATACGATTTGATTGATGGATGAAGGATCTAAATACAAATATATATATATATATAAAATCAGTACATAAACACTGTGTGTAAACGCATAACTAATATGACAGGGACTTAGTGTCCCAAAAGTATGTCAGTGGTGTAATTGCGCGCACTGTGTCATATGAGCTACATATGCAGGCATATTTATGAGGCGCAAATCACATTTCATGTGAAATGGGTACAATATGCGATATGAAGTGGGTATATAGAGAACTTATATTTAGATTTTCTCGACTTCTTTTGTATGCTATTTATAGTGCTAGTTATTTAAAATTCAGAATTGAAATTTTTCATTGTAATTCAGAATGAATATGTATAGTTTGTGAGTTAGTTTCATATTTTCGAGATTAAAATTTCGGGATCCCGAAAAATTTTGGCATGTAAATTTTCTTTTCGTATTCAATTTTTATAAAATTGAGATGAAGCGAGTTTATAGGAAATATATTTTAATATTCTTGGAAACTTTTGTAGTTTATGGTATTGGAACACTATTTAATATTCAGGATTAATTTTTATAGTTGCACTTCAGATAATATTAAATAGTTTTTGAGTTTTATATTTTCGGAAATCTCGAGAATAAATTTCGGTATCCCGAAAAATGTTGGTAAGTCATATTCGTTTGCATACACAATTTTCGAAGAAATTTTGAAGAAAATTTTTGTAGAGAACATATATTTTGATTCTCGTGACTGCTTGTAATTGCCGTCATATCAAAATCATATTAAATAGTGTATGAGTGTCACATTTTCGGGATTTCAGGATTGAAACTTCGGGATCCCGAAAATTTTACGTAAAAAATGGTTTTCGATGATTGCAGTCCGGAGTGCTCTTGAGCATTTTATGAGACTAAACATTTTCGGGATTTCGGGATTGACAATTCGGGATCCCGGAAAATTTTCGCAAGTGAAAAATATATTTCGCACACCCTTTTACAAGAATACATGTATTTAGTCCAATTTACTGCAGATTTAGTGACGTGTATTGCGGAATTTTAAGTTTTAAAGGTAAGCTTTATTTGTGTTTGTTTTTTAAATGCAAATACATAGACATGTGTGCATCTATAAACATCAGAGTTGCGGGTTATACAAATTTTAATAACTGGATTTTTAAGCATTTAAAAAGGTATTCCGCATTTAAAAAGTGGTTTTCGACGTTTTGTAAATAATAAAATAGAAAATTGTAAATCATCGTGTTTCGGGATTTAAAAATTTCGTTTCGGGATCTAAGATTTCGATTTCATAGATTTCGGGATTGTGTAATTTTTTGTCTCGAGCAATCTGAGCAAGTGACTATTTGTAAAGCCATATTAACAAGAATAAGGACACGTAATATTTCACTTAAGTATGTATTAAGTGCTATGCGTATGTATGTACGTATATTTTATATGTATGGGTGTATGAGAGTGTACAAACTCTCTTCCGCATAAATTATGTCATGTAGCACTTTAAATGTAAATTATTGTATTAACTATTTTGTAGTGTCATAATAATAATGACGACAACGAGCACACACACAAGCACACACACATATGTATATCATGTTGCCGCCACACATGCGCATATAATTGTATGTGAACCCTTAGCTGGCTGTGACAACAAAAGCAGTTAAAGTTATATGTGGCAGTTGCCATAATCCTGCAACTGCAAGAGATACAATTGAGCACTGAACAATCTTGTTGTTATGATGGCCTGAATTGCCGTTGAAAAGCCAACGCACACATGCATGCTAGCGTACATACATATAACTATGAATGTTGCTGAACTCGCTCCAATGGACAGTCATTTGTGTGTGTATGCGTGCGTGTTTGCGTAAGTTCAAGTAGTAACATGGACAACATTGTCAGCGGCAGCCAGTTGCTTGTGTCAAGATGACCACCACTAACGGTTGTTGCATCAAACAGCTACATTGGCAAGCTTGCTATCATTTGGTTACATCAACGGCGTGTCATTTGCTGGAGCGTAAGGAATGAGCGCCCAAGCTGGAAGAACTTTGATAAGGACACTTCCTTAAAGCATATTAATCTATATTTCCGATATATAAACGATAAATCTAAACACCAGACTCACCAAACTGCAGTTTTTCAGCCTTAGCCACCGCTTAAAATTCCAATCTTCTGTGTTAGCACCAACACCTCAACGATTTCTTACAGGGTTTCGAACTAAAACAATACATTTAATTGAAAGCAGTTTCACTGAAGCATACATTTAGGCGCACCAACTTGTCTTCGCACTTCACTAAGCATATATTTAGCCACAGATAGGGACCACTGCATTATTTAAGTTATATTCCCAAAACACACACACACATACACTCGCACAGATCGAATATACATATGTACAACTGCATTTATGTAAATGCAAATTAGTTTGTATCTTCATTTAATTTATTGTCTTCGGCACAAATTGCTCACAATTCGTTGCAATCAACGAACTAATTTGCAAACTGATTCATCGTATCGGAAGAATTTAGTTTAAAATGCATTTAATTGGCTGTCAGTTATTTGTAGTAATTTCACGTTCTGCTGATAATTATTTAATTTATGTTTGTTCTGCTCACATTAGTATTTTAAGAGTTTATTTGACAAATGTGATTTCCGTCTACGAAGTTGCCTTCAACAGTGCTGCGACTTCTGGCAGCTATAATACAGATTTATAAAAGCATACTTCTAGGCGCAGATTTTTGATTTATTCATACTGGTACTTTATAGAAAGTTTGAAATGGAAGGGTGGGCTCTGAAATCAAAGGCGAATAGCAGAGGCTTCTTACGAAACATGAAAGTTTTACGAAATTCGACTTTTAGTTTTAATATTTATTATTTTCCGGGACTTTATGGTCATCTTTCTAATTATTATGATATATTTGAAGATTTACCGTGATTAAATGGGTCTTCAATTTTGATACTGCGCTCAACTGGCAACTGAACGAGATTTGCAATGCGTAGTTGTTGGGTCTCCGGAATGTAGGTGTCTGCAGGGAAGTTGCTATAGACTCTGATAGCAGAGCGGCGACATTATCTTTGATAGCACTAATCGTGCGTTAGTTAATACCAATAGAATGACAACACGTTGCAGCTAAGCTATATGCGTGCATTTTAACATTTGAAAACTAGGCTTCGTGGTGTAGGGCTTTCGCATTTTGACCGAACATTTGGGCTTACGAAGGGTGTGTGCACGGTTTTTTCAGCACAAATTGACTGCCGACCAAAAATTGATCAGAATCCAACATTTGAAGAATGATTATGTGACCAAAAATCCCATTTTAACCATTAATCACTCCCCGTATTCACCTGATATGGCACCGTGCGATTTCTTCCTTTGCGGAAAAATGCATTTGCCCATGAAAGGAAAGCGTTATGCAGACGTGGAGGCCATTCAAAATGCTTGCACCGGCATACTGGCGGCCATACCGGCCAACGAGCTAAAACCCTGTTCGACATGCTGTTGGATCGTGCAAAAAGCTGTATTGAAGCAGAAGGAGACTATTTTGAATAAAATAAATTGATTTTGCCGAAAAAATCATTTGTTCTGTTTTTTTAAGCCCTGTTTACTCTGGAACGCATCTGGTATATATGTAGGTTATAACCTTTCATAGTAAATTGTAAGGCCGAAGTTTTCTTGTGGTTTCGAATACAAGTTCTCCCAAAGTTAAAAAAACTTTGGCTTTCATTTCTCTTAAAATATTTGTGAAGGATGTTAGGCTCTCGAAATTAAAAATGAAAACTACGATTTTCCCTTAAAACTTAAGTCCCTCAATCTTAGTGAGTAAAATGTCTAAAAGTAATGCACTCTCAGATTAGCCATCGAAATATTAAAGCGAAAAGTTAGGAGAGAGCATGCATGAACTCTTAATTCAACGAAAAATGCCAATACTTAAAGCTTGCTATGAAGCCTTGTGTTCAGTTTAAGCACTGCACGCCATTCGTGGTGGATTGAGAGCTAGAAAGCTTTATATAAACCTGACAAAAATCATATTTTAAGTTTCGCGCAAGGCTCTAAAGCAGTTGATTGAACATTGTCCGAATTATTACAAAGTAATTGCGAGAAACTCTCCAAGCGATTGAATTTTAAACTGGATGACGAGTTCGTTAGTGGTATATTAAGTTGGAAACGAGTTTGTTACATCCAAAAGGAAACGTCGCAGACGCTGTATAAAAATATATACAGAAATGATCAGTGTGACGCGCTTAGTATATTCAGACATGACCGGATAAACGTTTAAACGGCCTGCTTATCATTCAGTTTTTGAGATATCGATCAGAAATTTTGCACACGTCCTTTTCTCCCAAAGAAACTTTTTACATTGTCGGAACCGCCGAAATCGAACCATTTTAATATATAGCTACTAAACAAACTAAAGCATCAATCTCAGGTCGCTTTATCGAATATTGTTTTATTGCTTAAAAAGATATCTTCACGAAATTTGGCACGTATAGTATTATTGTTCAGGGTCAAGCTCAATCTCCAAATAAATCATGCAAAACGCGCCAAATGCGTATAGATGCCATATAACCTGATCAATCTTATTCCAGTCTTTCTATGCAAACTGTTCCACTTGACGAGATCTTTACACGAAATTTAGCCAAAATTATTGGCCAAGGCAACGGTATAATCTCCAAGCCATTTGCTCAAATAGTATATAGCTACCACACAAACCAAACAGTTCAAAATCAAGTTCTTGCATGACAACGTTTTTATAAGTGAAAAGTGAAGGATATTATGGTTCTTACATATGTAGGCGCAATCTGCTTTAACTCGCTTAAGCTGTTTTTGGAAAAATTGATTCTAGCAACAGAGGTAAATCAATAAATCTTCAATGTAGGAAGATTATATTCAAAAGTGGTACCTCAGAATGGCTACAGAAGCAAGACATGTTTATGGAACTTTTTCGTGGAGAGTTGGTGGAAAGCGTTATGCACTAAAAAGAAGTCAATATATTGGATAGTCGAAAAAGTCTTTTCGTATTTTGTCAATAGATGTTGTTGCATATAATGTTGGAAAGGTGAGTTTTTTGGCTGCATTTAAACAAAAAATTGAATTCGGGGAAGTTAAAAAGAAGTAACGGCTGTTCAAAAATTAGTGAAAATAATGTAGAATTTCGCTTTATTTTCAAATTTTTGTATAAAAAAAGGAAAGAATACAACGCAGGCCACCAATTCGTTTATTTATTTATTAGCATAATTAAAAAAAAAACAAAGTACAAGTTTGATTAGCAATACGAAAAAACTTTTTCGACTACCAATAATTTTGAAAGTGCGGTTCCGCTTGGTTACGCTTGTTTCGAAAATGGAAGTACATATTTTGCTCCAAAAGTTTGCAATGCAACCAGACTAGAGGTCCAAGGAGAAGTGCGGCTACACCTTCACAGAAAAGACCGCAAGTGAAAAGAACTTAATTTGAGCTCACGCAAGTGTAGAAAGAGTTTTTAATCACTGACATATCAATCATATTGTATATTTGTAATACATGAATACTGTTCATATGTATAAGAAAAATTCTACTAAAATTTTTTCAGCGCTTAATTTTTGTCATTGCAACTGTGTTCTCACATGAAAATATTTATGCTCGATTTCTTTGCACTTTAAATAGATTTTTAGTAAGTTTCGCTTAAACTGTTATTATTAATAGAAGCCAGCGCTTCTAAATATATGAAAGGGCATTATGTTTGCACCGGCAATTTACCAGCTTAGTAGCCTTCATCATCAATATTATTTACGAAATTTCGAGTCAACGACGCGTGTAAGTGAACTCAATTGTGGCATTTTGTTTTGTGTGAAATTAGCATACGATTGCCATGCTGTCATGCGCCGATTAGCATAATGTTACCTTTTCAAATGCACATACATACACAAACACATGCATATGCACTGCTATATTTTAATAATAACGGTATCATTGCAGTAAGCAAAAATCATTGAGACAATATTACTATTATTATTAATAAATAGATAACGGCAAGTAATAGAGCAGAAATTATTGAAAAGCATTCACTAAATGCGCATGTGTGTGTATATGTCCGTGGCTGTGTGCGTGTGTGTGGCAAATACACTTGTAATATGTGGATAACTGTATGTGTGTGTGCCAGCTGAAATGCAAATGAGGCAGCAATCAGTGGGACAGACAATTTGCATATGCAATTACAAGATATCGGACAACTGCATGCATATGCCTATATAAGTGTGCGTGTGTAAGCGCATTTGTTTGTATGGTTGATCAGATTAGTGATATTGGTAGGCATAATTAGACTACTTTCGTTTCCTAAAATATTTCTAGTTGAGTATGCATGTGTGGGCTTTTGTAGACAAAATGTATGTATATCTCCCTTCTGCTTGTTTGCTCTTCATTCAATCCTTTATAAAAAGCGTTACAGGGATCGGACTTAGTTCCAATATGTGCCGTTTCGTTCGATAATCTGTTTCCATCTAGAGGGCAACTTAATTATACACCCCTCTTAGAAGCTCCCCTCTTATTTGCGAAGAACGCAGACAGCCACTTTTCACAAGCCTCTTTTGAGTTCAACTTTGCACCAACAATTCCGTTCGCCATGGGCAGGAACAGATGGTAATCACTTGGCGCTATATGGTGGACGCGATAAAATTTTCATTCGAGCTCTATGTGAACCATTTTTCGTCGCCAGTCACCATTCGCTTCAAAAATGGGTCGAGTTCGTTCCGTTTCAGCAGCATATCGCAGGCGTTGATTCGGTCCAGAAGGTTTTTTTGCGTCAAATCATGCAGCATTCAAACATCAAGCTTTTTTTCTGTATCTAGCCTTTTGCAGATAGTTTAAAATGGTTTGGTGACTAATACCCATCTTCTGGACGATGTCATGAGATGCCACACGCCGGTCTAACTCGATGTTTTCCATGATACGTGATAAGTACCATACCCCAAAACACCATTAATCTCACGGTACGTGTCGCTAGCGGATTTGCCTTTAACGAAGGCTTAAGTGAACACCATGATTACACGTCTATAACTGTTGAACGCAATATCCAAACTAATCATGCATAGCGTCGTTTCGTAGGTTATGTCAAGACCTTTCAAAGATGTATGGAATTGCCAGATACAAGCTCTGTAGCGCTTTACACATAGCCGCGAAATTCAAAAGACAAGAAGGCGGAAGAGATATTTGACAACCTAATATTATATATATAGTATATATACATATATATGTTTATATGAGTATATGTTAGGGTGGGCAAAAAAACGTTTGTCATTTTCGTCTTTATACTTCGTTGGTAGACCAATGAGTTCTCTACAAAAATCTCTTACAATTATAGAAATTATGAAGGAACAGAAGTATAATATATTGAACTTAATCTCTTCAAAAATTTTTGAGCGGTGAGGCTTACAAAAAGCAGACTATTTTGGTAAAGAAAGCGATTTTCAATATTAAAAATCGAAAAAGAAAAATGCAAATAGTTGATACTAAGATATAAAGTTTTTCTCTTAATAACAAGAAAATAATAGGCAACTGGCAAAGTTCTTACTAATATGAAGAACTCTGAAATTGGAACCGATTCAAGATGCACTAAACCACGAATCTCGAAAAATACATTGAGCATTTTGATTTTTTAGCGACTTTGGCGTGATTTTTTTGGCTCCGGCTCTTTTTTTCCCATTATTCCGATGATTGTTGACTTGTTCGCATCTCAAACTCATAAGCCCATGTCTCATCGACAGTTATAATGCTCTCCATGAATGTGGAATCGGAATTCGCCCGATCAAGCATGCACACAGAGATCTGTTTATGGTAGGGTATATTTTGAAAAAAAAAAATCAGTTTTATCGAGACGAGTCCATCAAGAATGTGGGTCATAACCAAAATACCCACGAAAATCATTCGAACGAACTCGCGAGAGATGTCGAGCTCCCTTTCCATCCCCTAACACTTGCCCGATGATTTTCAAGCATCATATCCTTCACCTTTTCAATATTTTCATCAGTTGAAAAGGTCGAAGGTGGAACGAGGCATGTCTTCAACGATCTCTCGACTGTCTTTGAAGGCTTTGTATCACTGAAACATGTTAAGTGCTTTTCAACAATGACTACACACACGAAATTCGGTTAGAAATACAAAATTTGAAAAAATTTCCTTTTTGATATTTTTATTCATTTTAACGTAATACTGATGTATACCGACTTAAGCAGCTGTTGTAAGCAAACTGGTTGACACATTACACTCATGGTTGGCATTGTAATTAAGGACAGTCCTTTAAATTTAACAAAATACATTTTTTTAAATATCATTTACCCAAGGAATGTAATTCTGGATCAAGAATTGGTATGTTAAGCTTAGACGTGGTGAAATGAGCACCGAATGCGACGACGTAAAAGCGAGGGCGAAAATCCATGAAATGGTCTTCGAATTGCTTCCGCGTCCACCATAGGCCATTAGATGTGACCTTGAACAACTATTGCCGGTTCACTGATTGCAAAAGAATGCTCGTTGGGAAGAAATTTTCGTCATATGAAAAGGTCATTGCCAAACTGACGCCTATTTTGCAGCAAACGGAAAATCGCGCTACAAAAATGATATCGAAAAGTTGCAAGATCGCTCAGTGTATCACCTTCAAGGAAATTACAAATCGTCACCCAAAATGTAAAACAAAGTAACATAATTTTTCATTTCATTTTTCATAGAAACCACTCATATTTAAACAAAATTAGAGTTTTGGTTACAAAATGGTTATAAATTGGTCCGAAAACGATTTTCAATATTTTTTCTGACGATACGTTATTTTGCATTTTAGGTGCCGATATGTTGAATAAACAAACGAATTTTGCCAAAAAATGTGTTATACTGTGGTAGGCCGGGGACTTTTCACTTGACCTGTTGTGTATGAAAAAATTTATATATACATACTAAACATACATATACAGAACTATATATTTAGTTATATACTATATTTAAATGCGAAGAATCGTTTAGTTTGCTTGGTTTGCCTTGATTTTCATATTTGCATTCTTCGCTCTAACGGTATTTGCATAGATAAAATACTAAGTTGGTTAACTAATAGGTTGGCACAAGAAATGGAATATGTTAGGTAATCTACAAAATGAGATGCAGAACTGCTTAAGTATGTAAAATACATAAGCACACACATATTGTAACAAAAAATTAAACACATATAAATTACCATACACTTGTTCTTTACACACAACCAACAACAATTGTGGCCTAGTTTCTCGCCACATACATAAAAGAGACATGTGTATATATGTGGGTGTGTGCGCCCAAGCGAGATATTTAATGAAATATTAAACTACAGATACTGGCAGCACTCTTACATGCACACACATAAACACATGCAAACATACATATGTACACATGCACTCGCCACTCGCCCATGGCACGCAAAGCCGATTAATTTTGCTAATATATCAATGTAAACAAGCAATAAGCGCTGAATGGTAGTATATGGCAAATGGCAAATGACACAGTGGCGACCGCCCACAGCATAAGTTGGCACACAAGCATATGTAAATACATACTTACAAGCGCTGTGTTGCCAATATATCTCAGCCAATACACTTACCGGCGATATTTGCGGGATGTAAACAAATCAAAAACACCTTAAAAGTCCATCAAGCGCTGTGAGCGAAAAGCAGAAGACACAAAACAACAAATACTCTCCTCAAATACATACATATGTACATATGTATGAATATATTGTGCAGGTAAAGGTGTGTGCGTGTTGTTGTTGCTTGTAGTTGTGTGCAACGCCTTGTTTTTGTTTGACGGCACGCAAACAAATCATACATCTTGGCGTAGAAAAAGATGCAGAAGCAGAAAGGACAAACAAAACGGCAAAGCTGTTTGTTCATGCGCCCATAAATATGCTTTATGTGAAGGTAAACACAACGGCTTGAGGTTGTGTGCGTGCGTGTGAGCGAGGGTTTGAGTGCAGGCATTAAAGAAATTGCTAAGGCGTCGGAATGCGACGATTCGGGACTACTCGCTCGGGATCCCGAAATGTCGGGATTTGTGGAAACATTAATTTATTTGTGTGCATTAATGTTTAAGCAAATTATTTATGTAAATAATCCCGAAATTTTGTTTCAACATCAAGATACATATACACATACATATGTACATAAGTGACCATATTAAAAACTTTAAAAATTTTGTAACGATGCAGGCATTAAAGAAATTGCTGAGGCGTGGGAATGCGACGATTCGGGACTACTCCCTCGGGATCCCGAAATTTCGGGATTTGTGCAAACATGAGTGTATTTGCGTGCTTTAATGTTCAACAAAATTATTGATAAATTTAGTTAAATACTCGGGATCCCGAAATTTTGAATTGATGGCAAATATGTACATATGTATGTTAAATTTGTTTTGAATTTTACAAGTTTATTAAGCCCCTTTATTAAATTTTTATACAAACTATTTTTGCAAATTCATCATGTAAAATTTGTGAAATTTCTAGTTGTTGTCATTCGAGATCCCGAAATAAATGTTTTTTTCAATCTCATAAATGTCGTCTCTGCTAAATATTTTAGTAGTTTAGCAACGTTAATATCTTTTTTTTGATTTTCATACAAATTGTTTTCGGGATCTCGTAAGCGGTAATTTAATTAAATAAAGTTAAGTATATGAAAAATATTTATAGCTAACTAATTGTGTTTGTGTATATTCAATAAATTCATTTTAGTAACTTCTAAAATGTCGCAAGTTATGACTTTTATAAAATTCGGAATCCCGAAAAGTAAATTTTCAATCCCGAAATCCCGAAATCGCAAAAACACTTCACGACTGAATGCCTACGCATTTGCGCATATTTATCTCTCTTATTTGTGTGCAAGTTTGCCTTTGTCTGCTCTTAATATATCATTGTATTTGGTAAAGCTGTTTGTTGTGGACGCCTTGTCTTGTGTCTTTAGGCCACATAGTCAACATTATTAATGGCCCGTAAAGCAGCGTGCATAGCTGCTGGAGCTGCGACATCCTTGAGCTACCTGCAAGCTCCAAAGGCAAGCCTTTAACCTAGTTCAGCCACTTTCATTTCTCTTTTGGCTTTTGCTTTTTTTTTTGCTTTTTTTTCTCCCTCTACACTCTACACTTGCATAACTCACGCTTATGCTCTTTGTCGCACAAAATTCGCACGCACAGTTTGCACAGCTTTTAACGAGCTTGGCACACTTTGGCGTTAAAGAAGTCGATATTTTGTCTTGTCTTGTTGGGTAGGTGTTGGTCTGCATTTATCACAGGCAGGCAGCGATTATCTTAACTGCCAATATGTGTGTTTGGAAGTTTGGATATGCTATTCCATCATCGTTCGCTCACGCACTCTTCTGTTTAATGGAAAACGAATCCGTATCAGAGCGTTAGCTGCGTCCTTGACATGCGTGTGCTTAGCCGTCCGTCTTTATGAACACGGCAACTGTATTTAATGATTTGTTTATTGTAAGTCAATGCATTTTAATGGCCGTAAGTCCACGTGGGTCCATTAAACTGATGACAGCAGACAGTGTAAAGATTACTTATAGGCTTGACTGAAATTTCCGTGACATGGTGAACTTAAAGCCACACTTTTTCACATAGAATCCTTACATTCAACAAAAATTAAAAAAAAATAATGAATTTCCAACTTAAAGAGTTATTTCACCTTTCTATATCCTCATTGCATTTAAATTCCAGCAAAATTCAACGACATACATATTCACCAAAGCCTTTAATATCGACCAACTCTGTTCAAAATTTATGCCTATGTGCCCCTTAATCTGGTTTTAGGTCGTTAATGTAAAGTTTTGTGGTTTGCTTTTAGGCGCTCAGCTCTTCATAATTCAAATTAATAATAATTTATTGCATAATTAATCAAGTGAAATGATAACTCACATGCGAAGTTGCGCACAAGCACCGACACCACATATGAATTGTTGTGTGCGGGCCCAGCTGAGAATTAATTTAGTTTTTGGGGTCCAAATTTTGGAGGTGTGTGTTTGTTAATTATAAAAAATTATGTAGCACACATGGATATACATATATTTATAGTAACATATATATTTATCACAACTGTGAGTTTGCATTTGAGGACTTTTAGTTTTGCTGTCATACACTTTTTTATATTCATGCGCTCCAAAATGTAGGCAACACTTTTCGTTGTTAATAGCTTTTGAGCTAAAATTTTTAGTATATCATGCATAAATGAAGGAATTTATGCATTTTGAGTATTGGAGAAGATGTTTGGCTGCATTAGCAATTAATTATTTAACAAAGTTTTATTGAAGTAGCATAATTTCAGGCGTTGTTGTGTAGTTTTGAAAAATATGAGCGATTTGGGTATTACCATTGCTTGCGCTTGAAACTTCTAGTTCATTTTTGCCAATTTAACACTTTAAGCTTATCACTATGAAAGCTGTTATATGCCACAAACAACCGTTATGTCAACAAAAAGGTTATGTTTTAGAGCAATATGTGTTGGGAGAGAAAAAAGAAGACTCGATTTTCATATAAATATATATCAATACTATAATATGAATCTTATGCAACCATAAAAGCGAAATATTGAAGAAATCTTCTTGCACACTTAAATTATGGTAAGTCAACCCGTATTCGAATCATTCCAACTACACTAATCGCGCTAAGCAACCGAGTCAAGTCAAACGTAAGGTCATTAGAGTTACGGAAAATCATAAAATCCTCTAGCCCGAAATCATTACACTAATCGCAAGTAAATCAGCATTAACATTGAAATGTTAATTAAGTCAAAGCACCCAAGCGCGTGGCGTATAAATCAAATGCCTGATTTCACAGCATCAACAGCTCACTGCCCACATCTTTACACTTCACTTCAGCTATTTCAAAGATATTTTCTAATAGTCTTCATTATCTGATTGTGTATTTAACTGTCTGCTGACTTTTCAAAGTCGTTGCCACTCGAAATGGTCGCTGATAGCCTTTTCGTAGTAATTTGCTTGGGCCGCTCACCTATTTAGGAGCGAGCTTCAATCGCATTTTTATAACGGTTTATTTGAGTTTGTTGCGCTTTGTTGTTGTTGTTGGCACCACACCTTCACTTTGCTATTGCTTTTTTCATTTGTTGTCTGCTTTCCTACTTTGTTTCAGCTAATTGCATACAATTAGAAAAGTTGCTCATACCACCTGGCGCACCGAATACTCAGACAGCTCAATTGCTGCTCCACTCTTATTGCTGCTTGTGTGCGCGCGTGCCTTTGTGTGTTTGCTCAATCTTTGTAGCTCTTTTGCGAATTAATAAATGTTTTCAATATTTTAGCACACGCACACAAGCACACTCACACTAACACTACTGCAAGCGCTTTCAATACAAATTGTACGCAATTCTGTGGCAATTCGTTGAGAATGTCTGCAAAATTTTCTATTTTCTTTGTATCTATGCTTAATTAATTTTTTGGGTGTGCACTTGAGTGGAATATCCGTTGAGCATGGAAATACAACGTTGTCTCTAGAGCTACGCTAAAGGATAGCTGTTGTTTGAGAACTGAAGTGTTAAATATTCCTTGATATTTGATTTGCGTGTTGAATTTTAATAAAATGCCATAAATGGTATTTTGCATAAAATTGCATTAATCAATTACAAATATGCTGATAGCAGGCAAGCATAAATATCTGGCGTAAATGATATGTTTGACATTTTCTCTAAAATAAAGAATGTTCATGGAAAATTGCAAAAAATTGTTTTTCACTTCGGTCGAATCATAAAAAAATTACATTTGGTGCGGAAAACTTGTTATCTATTTATTTGGAACGTTAGAATCAGAAAAAATTTATATATTTATTTAGATAAAAGTTTAGTTTTCGGGATTTCAAAATATCGGGATTGGAAATTTTATAATAGAATTTTTGTAACTTTGTTTAAAGTTTTGAATTTATTTTAAAAATATAACAGAATTTTCGGGATCCCGAAAATGTCAGTAGTCAAAAAGTTGCTATAATAATATATTTTTTATTTTGTTAAAATTACAGCAACAAGTTTTGAATTTATTTCAAAATTGTATTCGAATTTTCGGTACCCCGAAATTTCGGGACTCAAAAATTTGCTCTAAAATATTTACTACTTAGGTAAAATTACAAACAAACTCGGAATTTATTTTGAAATTGTGGATGAATGTTCGGGATCCCGAAATATTGGTATTTGGAAGTTTGCATAAAAATTTAAATTTAATGTGAATAAGATACCAGAAAAACAAATTTTAATAAAATAGTTGTGAAAGTTTATAAGGCTGAGGTTGTAGTTCTGAAACTAGGGTTACAAAATTTGCAATAAATTTAAAACAATTGGAGATGTTTCGCTGTACTTTCATATACGCTAAGACGATAATTAAATTTGGAACACATTTTATATCATTTGTAAATTGAGTTCGCTCCATGCATAACTCAAGTTAAAATTTCATTTTATTTTTATATACGCTAATATATTAATTATATTTTGCAACAAATTTTGTATAAGTTGCAAATTGAGCACGAAACATGCGTGTCTAAAAAAAAAAACTTCGGAATTCCGAAATATTTCCTTTCACTTTTTATTCGCTTATGTGATATTTATAATTTGCAGTAAAATGTGTAATATTTACAATTTTAGTTCGAAACATGCGAACTCGTAGGTGAAAAATATCATGTCAGGATCCCGAAAACTTGCGTTGATCTGATTTTTGTGCATATTTGCGACTATATGAAAAGTAAGAGAGTTAGAGTGAAAAATAAATTTAAATGCATGGTTGGTTTTCGGGATCCCGATTACGAAAATTTTCGGGATTAATTTTTAAATTTCCTATTTCTTCATCAACAACAATCAAACGTAAAATACACTTTTCCAGTTACCAATTACGTTTCTTTAATACCTACATACATACATATGTACATACATACATATTTCTGTTAAAATCAAATTTCACTCGAATAAAGCCGACACTAAGCTGAATTAGATAATACTAAGCTACCCAACTCTATTTACCAATTATTTATGATGAAAATTGAGGTAACTATGTAACTGTGGGTATGCCAACAGACTTAACATTTTCAACACAAACAAAACTTAAAACTTAAACCAAATTAACACTTGCCGTTTTCACGCCATTTTATATTTACATTTCTTACAGCAACTTCGACGTCTAGCCGCTGCCATAACTGTATAATAACGTTAGTGGTTGTGCACGCTTCATTACTTGCTCGGCAGCGTCGGCTTCTTTCGTGCATTATTGGCCTCCTCAGCGTCTATAGATTGGCTCTATGGTATTTGATCCCTACACGCACACACACACACACCTATTCGGAGATTTACTCCAGCAAGTGTCGGCCATTGCGGCGTGTTAAACTTATTAGCCAGGAAATATTGCCAAAGTAAAACTTAATTAAAATTGATAGAATTTTACATGAAAAGTTAATTACAATATCGAACTTGCAACAGTCGGTGAACGGCAGGTAGCCGCTTTCGTGTGGCAAGGTGAAAATATTTGCTTAAGAAGCACCGACTACGAAAGCTTACTGAATAAAATATTTAGTAGAAGTTGAAGAAAATTGGCTAGATTGGCTTAAGTGAGTGGTTGGCTGGAAAGTATTGTCTGTAGACGTGCGTGTTCAAGTAGTTAGAAGTAGGACTTGATTGTGTTAGTTAGGTTGTGTGTGTATATGTTTTGCTTGAATATTAAATTAAATAAATTTTATACATATTTTGGTACATAATTTAATTTACACCTATTATTTATCACGTTCACTAATTTTCTTAATATTATAAAAAGTGTATATAAATATTCTATACATTCTGCCAAAAAAGCACGCGGAAATTGTAAATACATATATAGTATATATCTTATTTATTTCTTTTCGATATAACTATTTCTTATGTCTGAGTATATTTACAAAAATATTAATATCTTCGAAAAAGTTTATTAAAAGAAGCATACCTGCCGGCGCCAAAGAGAATATTTATAACTATATGAGTATGCTATAAACATATAACTAGACAAAAAACGATCCGTCTCAACTGTAAGCTATAATGTGATATATATTTCTAGTTACACTCCCCGATCCCGAAAATCGGGATTCATATTTCGGGATTTCGAATTAAATTACTTTTGGCACCATTATGTCCGAGGAAAATAGTTAGTGAGCAAAACTACTGCATCTAACTTAAAAAAATTAAAAAATCATCATCACAAATATTGAAAATAAGTTCAGATAAAGATTTGAGAAAAATATCAGAAAATAATTTAATGGTAAGCATACTCAACTTAAACCAAATCAGCTTAAAAATGTTTAAGAAGCGCCATATGTACCTTTTATGCAGTTAATAATTTTTTTTTGCCAATCCCGAATGTCGTCATGGCTTTCGGGATCCCGCATGTTATTTATAAAAATGTATAAATACCATATTTTACTATTATGAATATAAAAATTTTTTTTACAGCACTATGTTTAATTTGTGGCTAAATTACGAATGCCATAATTCAAAAATTCGGGATCTCGAATTACCAAATTAACAAATATTAATTAATTTCATGGTTTTCTATTTTAAATCTTTGCTTATAACATTTGATTTCATAATAGAGCTGTAAGGGATAAATCCCGAATTATGATATTTTTTTAATTCGGGATCCCGAGTTATAAAATCTTTTAATATTAAAAAATTTCATGGTTTTCAATTGCAAACCTTCGCTTAGAACATTATTTCCATAATTAATCTGTTGAGACTAAATCCCGATTACCATTATTCATTAATTCGGGATCTGAAATTATCAAATTGTTAAATATTTATTAATGCCTGAGTTTTCGATTACAAACCCTTGCTAATAATTTTTATTTACACAATAAAGTGGCGTTTTAGAGCAGGTGGGGATAAAATCCGATTATGACAAATCAAGCATTCGGGATCCCGAACTACAAAGTTAGTAAAAATTAACTAATTTTAAACATTTACTTATAACATTTAGTTCCATAATAAAACTATTGGAGCTAAATCCCGAGTTATGAAATTGCTTAATTCGGGATCCCGAATTATCAAATCATTAAATATTAACCAATTTCAATGTTTTTAATTGCAGAACGTTGTTAATAACATTTATTTACATAAGATAGCAGATGCGGATAAATCCCGAATTTCAGAAATCATTAATTCGGGATCCCGAATTACCATATTATTAAATATTAACTAATATTATATTTACTATTGCAAACGATTGTTTAAAACTGGTGATGTTAAATTTCGAATTTTATAATTTATTAATTCGGGATCCCGAGCTACTAAACATTTAAAGGTTTATTAATATTATGGTCTCCATTTCAAGGAAACTGTCTGTTATACTAAAATATGTCTTAACAATATTTTTTTATATAGAGATGATAGAAGCCAAAATAGAGTTTGAAAAACAAATATACGCCTTGAAGTATGCTACTAATTTTTATGCTTTTCTAAAAGAGAAATATAGCACAAAGTTTATTTCATACTACACATCTTAGCTTTTATTGGAATTATAGTGTTTTCCTGCATTAAAATTTTATTGTTCCGGTAACAGTAAAATTTACTACTGGGTTAAGATTCGATATGCATTTAAAAACAAATAAAAAAGCCGAACACATAACCTCATTGCGATTGAAATATGGCTCAGCGCATTACTTAAAAATTAAATTCCAACCAAAGAGAGTGGCAGAGAGGAAATGACAACAGCGTCCACGCACACAAGTACTTAAGTGTGAGTGTATACATACACACGCGCGCACACAAACAGCAGCACCAAGGCATACACATTTGATGGGAAGCGAAATAAGCTACGCTTGGCTGCACATTATTGTCCTTGACGCACCATAATTACCAAGAAAATCAGAGCGCTTGATAATAGCATTGCGGCCATTAATACACAAGCGCACATATACATACACACAAATGGATAAATAATATCGTATGTATTGTCAAGCGTGCGTGCGCGTATGTGCCTGCAGGCGAACTTGCAGGAAGCAAGTGAAATGGAGAAAGTAAAAAAGCATGCGAGCCCGAAATTGCATCCGCTACCAGTGACAAGCGCTGAAAGGGCGACACTGCAAGAGCGACTATAGATGACACACACGCACATACGACATGTGGACACTGCAAATGCACGCAGCTGCGTAAATGCATTTTAAAGCGCTTAAGAAATGACAACGAAAGGCTTTCTTTTTTTGCATTTACGGATGTATGAGTGTGTGTGTGTGAGTGCTCTTGCATGTGTGTATGAGTATGAAGGAGACATGTAGGTATTAAAGAAACATAGACTTGTGTGTGTGGGTGTGTGCGAACGGGAGTTTATTGAAAATGGACCAGCCTACACATGCAAATACAGAAACAAGCGATAGGCATACAGCTGTTGACAGCTAATTAGAAACGCTCACTTTTTTGCAGATGGCTGATGAGTATAATTTTAATTTTTGATATACCGTTATATATACTTCTTAATGTCTTGCATTGTTCGTGTTACTCTATTTACAGCTAATTAGAAACAGTTTTCTGAAGTAGTAAAATTCCTTCTGGCGCTAATTTTTATTAGCAATATTATTGATAACGAAATGATGAATTGAAACATTGGTAAGGGTATGTTTCAAAGTTTTGCTTTAAAACATATTAAAATGTATTGTTCAAGTTTTTTAATGAGGAAAAGCTGCAGCTGTACACCTACCCTTCGCAGCTACATTTTTGGCCTTCGCCGTTCTGGAAAGACGTGCAAAAAAATTTCGAATAAGATCAAATGCTCAAAAAAATTGTTTTGAAAGTGCTTAAGCATATACAGAATTTTAAAACTATTTTCAATATTGCACGCAAAGAAACAACCCGAAAAACTTCAACAGAAATACACCGCAGAATTAATACTGTCGCCCTAAGAGACCCAAAATAAAGTTCCACGGCATTCAACGGGAAATTCAAGACGAATACAATGTACAAATATCCAAGAGAACAATTTCCCGGCGTTTGGTCGAATCTGGACTTCACGGCAGGGCAGCACGCAGGAACCCATTTCTGACTAAAAATTGTAGAAACGACGCGCAGACTTCGCCAACTCTTATTGGTCTAAGATAAGAAATCGACGGAGATTTGTCATGTGAAACGATATAACAAAAATTAATCGCTTAAGACCTGATGGTCGAAGGATGACCGTCCAATAATTAAAGAATTTAATTCTCGATATGTTCCACGCTTAGTTGAGTATGGGGAGGATCAATCATGGTGTGGGGATGTTTTATCTGGAATGGTGTTGGTCCACTCCATAAGAATGATAGAATTTTAAACAAGGAGAAATACGTCAACATCTTTAAAAATGTCACTTTGCCATGGGCTGAGGAAAATGTGCCTGTTATAAGAAAGATAACAAAGGTGGAAACAAAAGATTTCTAATGAAAATTCTATCAATGTTTTGAAGAGGGAATCGTCCAGCCCAGACCTGGAGAACATCTCTGAGTGATGTTAAAATAGACTCATGCACCAAAAATATCCCAATTCACAATATCCCAATCACCATTGGTGTGCTGTCAGAGTCTTATAACGTAAATTTGGAATCGATGTGCAGCAATATTAAAGTAAAAGATATAACCAACAAAATACTAACTGAAAATAAACAAGTTTTTGTAATATCATTATTTTTTGTTGATAAAATATTTTCGTCTCTTATTAGTTGTCGCACTCAAATAGTTAATTCCACATGTTTTTGTTAAAAACCTTAAAATAAAAACGAATTTTAAACAAAATTTTTACTATTAGAGTTTAAGTTTAACATAGATTTCAATAAAATAGGTGAAAATACAATAAATATACGTTATTTATTGGAAAATAACATCATTTACTTCAAAATAGGTGTCGTTTCTAATTAGCTGTCAACAGCTGTATGTACGTATATATGTATATTATAAGACATATATGTATTAATATGTATGTATATGTATATGTGTGTGACAGGTATGCCAGCTCGTGCGCATGAAATTATTATTGATGTGCATTTGCGGACCCGAAACGCCCGTCATCAATGGCTGGCGCTGCAACGGCACAAAACAACAAATTGTATGTGAAGGCAAGGAGGCTGCACTGTGCACCAAATACATGCGTGTTGTTATAGTTGATTACTTGCTATGCAAAGAAAAAAAAAAAAGAAGGAATTAAGTTTCCTTCATACCCGCTACTGCCCCTCCCAGCTTCGAGGCCATTGTTTGTGGGCGCTTGACAGCAAATATCCCGCAGTTCGTGGCATTTAAGTTGGCAAACAAATAAGTAAAAAATTGCTTCATGCAAATACACACAGTCATATACATACAAAAGCACAATTCACACACACATATACATATACAGATTTATGGCGACTTACAGATATACAGACTCACACTCAAACAGCTATGTCCGCCTTTTTATATGTTTGTATTTGTAAATAATTTTATTTTGATATTTTGTTTTTTTACACGTTTACGTGTGTACGTGTGTATGCGAGTGTGTGTGGGCGCTCGTGCATGCATTTTTCCGCTTAAGTCAATATGCAAATATTTGATCACTTCCATTGTGTTCGGTCAATTATGAGCCTCACACCGCGCTGCCGCTGCCTTGCCAGTAAATTTCCTTTATTTAAGTCACATTTACGCGTTTTTTAGTCTTCTTTTTCAGTTTCTGAATTGTGCTCGTGCCGTTACAGCGTGTTGAAATAAGATAAATAATCGCGCACAATGCGAATTTAATTGTTTTCATGTGTTTGTAAGTGATTTTTACGTGAGATTTGAAGTGTACACACACATTAATATATTTGTGGATAATTTTCCATATGTATTCCGCTTATATTTGCTTTGTTGTTGTTTCATTAAAAAATATCAAGCATGTGTACCAGCTATTAGCCGCTATACAGTGTAAATATGTGCTTACATACATACATATGTATGTTCGTATGTAGTCCAGTAGCGAAAATAATTATTTGTTTGTTTTGAATGCATAAATTGAAGACTAAATGTTGTGATGAGTTTTTCTTTCTTAAAACGTATTTTTTGGACAATAAGCGAAAGGTTTTCATTCCAAAAATATTTAGAAATTAAAAAAATCGATAGATGGCGCTATTCTTAGATAACGTCTACAAAGTGCTAAGTTTATATAAATAATTTTTCGATTTCAATAATTGTGCAAAAATTTTCTTATTTTCTCAATATTATTTAATTTCGCAAGTATGAATTGGCAACGGAAGCCTAAACCAGAGTATAATCATATGGAAGTACATATATCATTAGACCAATTCTTACATATAGCGTACTGATGTGGTGGTGGTGGGCGGGAGAATATGACGTCTGAAAATTAAATGGATGCAGTTGACAGCCTGTGAAGGGGTTTCCGGGTCATGTCCGACTGATGGACTTATGTTCCCCCAGCGGGCAGAGGGTACAATTTGCTTCGTTAAGGTATGCCTGCCGTAAGGGGCGACCAAGATCCAATATGCACTATGTCTGTTATTTGGCTTGCCTCGAAATTTTAGCATAGTCTTGTCAGAAAGAATGCTGTAATAATCTGCTTGAACTGATATTGGGTAGTCGAAAAAGTCTTTTCGTATTTCTAATCAAATTTCAACTTTTGTTTTTTTTTGTTATTTATAATGAATTTTGAAGAATCAAGTATGTACCATTTTGGTCGAACACCTTTTATCATTTTTTTGTTAGAGACATTATTCCATCAGTGTAAAGCTTCTCTGGTTACTCGGCGAACAACTGCAACAAGTAATTTTCACAGGCTTCTCTTTAAGCCAACTTTATTCCACAAAGGGAGTTCTGCATTGACCAAAACAAATGGTAGTTCGATGGTGCAAGGTCACATTTTTCGTCTCTTGTTACCATTCGCTTCAGACATGGTTCGATTTCAATTCGTTCCAGCAAGGAATCGCAGATGTTAATTCGGTCCGTTAAATTTTTCACAGACAATTCATGTGGTATCCAAACATCGAGCTTCTTTTTGTAGCCAGCCTATTTTAAATAGTTCAAAACCACTTAATGATGAATGTTAAGTTTTTTAGCGATGTCATGGCTGCTTATGTGACGGTCCTGGTCAATCTTCCATAATTTTTTCAACTTTTTCAACGAAAGGTCGACCAGAGCGTGGTGCATGTTTCACATCGAAATTTCCAGAACGGAAGTGAGCAAACCAGTGTTGTGCTGCCCGAACTGATACAGCAGCAGTCATTTTCATACAGAAAGTAGCAACTGTGACTTCCATGCGAGAATACCCGCCAGAAGTGAATGGAGAATAGATTTAGTAGGAGAGGAGAGCACGACTGTAATCTTTACCGACCGGTCCAAAGTGCACTGCGTAGTAGATAGGGGAGTATGCTTTAAGGGTTTCGATATCTTTCTCTTCTTCCGTCTACCAAACTCAGATATCATCTTCCAAGTAGGCGTACTAGCAATAGAAAAGTTCTGTAGAGTTCTACTGAGTAACTACGGGAGGATATAGAGCGCAACCATATATGGTACACAGCTAGTCAGGCGGCTTTGTTAGCCTTGTCGCCTTTGGTAATAAACTTTAGCGTCGTCAACAAATGTAAAAAGGCTTTAAGCTCACTGGCAGGTCAACTGGACATGTTCATTATTTGGGTATAGGAACATTTTCAGCAATGACAAAGAAGACGAAGTGGCCAAGTCAGGTGTTTCTCTCTAAAAGTCAAGAGGGATGTAAATATGCAATTTCTCAGCTCAGAACAGTTGGAGAAAAAAGAGTCTGTGCAACATTTCAGAGTTATATCTTAAAAACTGATGGCCTGAAGTGAGAATCCGGGAGGTCTGCAAAATGCACTTCAACAGCCGTTTTGCCCTCTTCATTTGATGAAAAACGCTTGCCACGCATACATCTTTTGAGTGCTGGAAACAAATAGAAGGCGCTGGGGGCCAAATCTGGTGAATACGGCGATTGCTCTAACAATTCAAACTTTAATTCATGGTTTTTAGCTATTGTCAAAATGTTCTTTTAACATGGGGGGTCCTGCTGATTATAGCGACAACTTTGCATTTTTTTTTGTTGTTCATGGGATCAGAGTCCCATACTTTTGAACACTGATTCTTACATATGTAAAATTGAACTAGGAATCGAATGGGAAAGTGAATTTTGAAAAAAAGTTGGTGGAAAAGCACAAAAAATGGGATTTTTGGGGGAAAAAATGTTGTTTTTTGGATTTTGAGCGACAACTTTGAATTTTTTTGCTGTTCATAGGATCAGAGTCCCATGTTTTTGAACACTGATTCTTATGTAATATTGAACGAGGAATGGAATGAAAAAGTCAATTTTGAAATAAAATTGAGGGAACAGCACAAAAAACGGGATTTTTGGAAAAAAATGTTTTTTTTTGGATTTTGAAATTTTTTTTGGATTTTGAAAATATTTTTATCAGAAAGCTGAGATCTTTTTACATAAAATTGGATAACTGCAAAATTTTTTTCACTCAATTTTGAGGTCGTTAAAAAATAAAAGAAATAGTCATTTTTTTGTATGATCTCAATTTGAATTGCGCGCCAAAAAACAATGGAGCAACTTTGACCACTAAAAAGTTTACAGATATTCTTATTTTGGTCTATATTATGATATTCTAAAGTTTCGTCAAAATCGGAGAACCACGGGTACAAAACCATGTCGCCAATTGATGGAATGCCCCAGATGCATTACTCTATACCTTTCTCGCTTAGTTTTAGGTTTTACATACAACCGTTTGGTAAACAAATCTATTTTACTATATTCAAACATATTGCAGGAGTATAATGAATGTAGAGATTGAACAAAGGACTCTTTGTGTATCTTGCAGTTCCCAAGCTTAATAATGTAGCTTAGTGTTTCGTACAACTCATTTAATAACAACACATTTGCAGCGTCACTCCTTATTGATTTCTCGGGCCTAAGATTGTAGAACCCAACAAAATAACTGGGAAGAGAAACCTTGCATATGTCTTTAGTATACGATGTATGCAATTATCTTTGGACAAAGCTAGCCCATAGCAACCCATAACTCACAGTCATGGTATCAGTTCCATCGAAAGTTTGTTCAAATATTAAATTCAAAAAATTTTGGAAAATATTAAAGCAAATATATATCCGTAATTTCAAATAATGTCTGTATTTCATTTGTAATTGTATTCCAGTTGCACTGAAATTAGCCTCTACAATAGCTTGCTTTATATTTGGCATTGTCTGACAAGCAATGAATCGTATTTAATTTTCAATTATTACGCAGCGAATGCGTTTGTATGCGTGTATAACTTGCGCTAGTTCACAAGGCTGTGAAGGCCTCTTGCGCTATTATAAGCAAAGTGGCTGTGTCTCCATTGAACCGGGTCATTGTGCTGCAATTTACAGGCACTTTGTGGTCGCTCACAATCAAAAGTGCTCGATACCAACGCACTCACACACACGCACACGCACACACTAGTACAAAGTAGTCATATGTTGCATGCGCAAAGCGCTTGTTCGTGCTACTGATGATGTTGCATGCCACAGCGGCTTAAATAACGCCGCAACGCACACACAAGTGCAAGCGCATAATGCAATGTAATAGATTTTCCGGCAGAGCTTTGTATTTTCAACAACTAATTACAGCAATAGGAGCCAACGCATGGAGCAACAACAGCAGCAGCAGCAGAAGCAGCAGTAGCCGAAGGACAAATGCGCCGAAACCGTTGAAATTTGCTGCATTCAGCATATGCATACAGTTAGATATTTGCAAAGCAGCCATGAATGAGTGGCAAAGTGCGCGCGTTTATATGCCTGTGTGTGTATGTGTGTTTGTGTGCGTGCTTTTGCAGTTTTATTGCTTCATATTAGTCGTTCCGCAATTTGTTATGCAATGAAAAATGCATGCAGCTGCTGCTGTTTGTTGAAAGCTTTTGTTTTCCATACTCACACAAACACACACGCATGCTTGGCTGCCTGGCTGGCAAGCGTGGTTGGCGCCTCGTCGCACATGGCGTATACGCAACATTGTTATCACACACACGCCCTCTCACACATTGTTGATTTATTTTCCTAATACCCACAACAACAGGTGTGCAGCTTTTATTTTTCATTTGTTTGCAAACTAATTCGGAAATAATGTTGGCTGCTGTGTATATGTGTGTGTGCATGTGTGTCGGCAGCAACGCTCTGCGCTTGTTGGGAATTAGTGGCAACGCTTGTGAACAAATACTCTACATATGGCTGCGCTTGCATGTGTCTGTGTGTCTGTTGGAGCAATGTTTGTGTTTGTTTAAGGCAAATTGCTGCTAATTAATTAGCTATTGCATTTGAAATGTAATAGAAATACACAAATTTGAGCTAACACATACTGAATTTTTTATTAAATATATTTTTAATTTGACTGCAAAATTAAATTTTGTAATTAAAATTTAATAAAATTTAAAAATTTTTACAAAGAGATTTTTTAATAATTACAATTGGTGCTTGTTATTTAATTTTCACTAAATTCCACTTTCACTAGAAATTTATTATTGGAGTAGCTCGTCTTATAAATAAAGTGTGTATACAGCGCCATCTAGCGACTTCATATATAAAGTATGCGCTCCAAAAATATGTGTGTTACTTCGACCGATTTTAGTTGGTACCTAAATTACTATATTTTAAATTTAATATACAGATAATATATATGTATATGGGCCATTCCATCAATTGGCGACATGGTTTTGTACCCGTGGTTCTCCGATTTTGAAGAAACTTTAGAATATCATAATATAGACCAAAATAAGAATATCTGTAAACTTTTTAGTGGTCAAAGTTGCTCCATTGTTTTTTGGCGCGCAATTCAAATTGAGAACAAACAAAAAAAATGACTATTTCTTTTATTTTTTAACGACCTCAAAATTGAGTGAAAAAAATTTTGCAGTTAAACAATTTTAAGTAAAAAAATCTCAGCTTTCTGATAAAAATATTTTCAAAATCCAAAAAATTTTCAAAATCCAAAAAAAAAAACTTTTTTTTTCCAAAAATCCCGTTTTTTGTGCTTTTCCCCCCATTTTTTTCAAAATTGACTTTTTCATTCGATTCCTTGTTCAATTTTACATAAGAATCAGTGTTCAAAAATATGGGACTCTGATCCCATGAACGGCAAAAAAAATTCAAAGTTGTCAAAAATCCCATTTTTTGTGCTTTTCCACCAACTTTTTATGAATGAAGACACTGATTCCCTCATTAATTCAAGTCTAAGAATACAATTTACATGTTTACCTCCTTCACACAACCTTGTAAGCGAACAGACTGCGCCGTATAGCGACAACTTTGCATTTTTTTTGCTGTTCATGGGATCAGAGTCCCATACTTTTGAACACTGTTTCACAGAACAGTTCAAATATGTCAAACTCTTTTAATTTGTTAAGCAGAGTATCACGAAGACCCCAATGAGTCCATCCGCCAACGCGCGCAAATATTGAAACTGTAACTATACACTTTATGAAAGATTAGGGAAGTATCTTGATTTGTGGGCGTTCAAAATCCAACCATCATGTGCGTCGCACCTTCGGTCAATGGGGCCAAAACGAGATGGCCAGATTCAGACCCCGATTTTCACATGAAGATTTTGTACAGCAGTGAAGCTCACTTCGGCTGGGTATGTTAATAGAAAAATTATTGCATTTTGGAGTACTCTATGAGCAAATAGCATCCATATATTTTCAAAAATGGAAAACACTATAGAGTCATGGTTAAATACCTTTTTATAACTGAATGAGAGGTTTCCAATAAACGGCGCTACATACCATATAGCCAACGGAAAAATCAATTTATTGTAGCAAAATTTTGAGGAGCGCTTTTTTACTTGCTCACAATATTTAAAAAAAAAAAACTTTATCTTTTTAATAAAGTTAAAAAGTAAAGTTAATATATGTGTTTTATTTCTAATTGAGGTACCTTTTTTACAGAAGCACTGGCAAAAAGAAAACCTCTGTTTATTCAAGGGATGGCTTTAGTAATATGCATATCACGCTGTAGTAGTGCGATTGGCTTACGCTCTATGGCGTTAAAAAGACAAGATTCCATACGAAACAAACTTCACAGGGAGTTTTGCGATAGCCTAACTGATTATTGTCTCAGCACGGAACAAAGATAGACATCAGGAAAGAGAAAATTTGCCATGTTTTACATTTTTTCTTCGGTTAAGTGGAAAACGCAAGCCAAGCGGCTGTAAAAGTGATTGGTTTTTATGGCCCTGCTCCTGTAACAGCCATTCATGAGTAATTTATATTTCGGTTCAGGTAATTTTGATATCAAAAATGCAACTCTTCCCGGAGGGCCAATTGTCGCTGCTAAACATTGCACAAAACAGCAGCCGAACTATTATCCCAATATTCTCAGCCAATATTTAGAAAGACATCTCTTATTATGCGCAATTCTTCTCGCCAAGTGGCACCAGAACACAAACTCAAGCAGTTGATTATTCTACTTGTTTTTATATTGCCAAAGATATGGTACTACCCACTTTATGGTGAATATATAAATTTTATTCTCACAAACTGCCTCAACTAAGTAAGTAAGATAATGAAAGTCGAAATGAACTCTCGGTCTTTCTTTTACTGTATATTCGGCTCAACTTCAAACATGCAGTTTGCTCAGTCGGCCTTTAAGTGTAGCACCTCATTAGACAGAAAACTAATGAAAGAAATGAACTAAGGTTATATAGCAAGGTTAAACAAATTTGGAAATTGATTTTATCTGTTGGACAGGTACAAAAACGGCTAAATCGAGAAGGAAACGACAGAGTTGTTCAATTCATATATTTTACTTACGCTACTTTTAACCCTACGTTCTAACCGAAGTCGAAAGAAATTTTTATAAAGTTTGAAAAGCCAACTTTATGAAAATGTGATGATTATTTTTGAGAAACAAAAATTAGTTGGAATAAAAAAACGTAAATTCCTATGTTAATTGTATGGGAACCTAAAAAAAAAAAAAATAGCGACCCCTTATAGTTAAGCTACAGCGCCTGGCTTGAGGGAGGATTTTTTGTTTGTGAATCACTAGCATTTGAGGGGGTAAGAGTAGAAAAAAAAAATTCAAAAATTTGTTTGAAGCACCCTAATGCATATTGTATATGAAGCCAAGTAAATGGACGATAAAAATTTCCAATAGTCCCAAAAATCGTGAATGCCATTTCTTTCAACAATTCAAGGTATAACTTACTTTTAGATAATATAAGTTATGTTTGAGGGAGAAATCTTTACTATGACTTCAGAAATTCGTTGAAGTGGATGTGGTATGAAAAGAAAAATTTGGTTATTTTCCTGAATTCGGTATGTTTGGTAAATCGTTAGAATAATTATGATGCACATTACTTGGCTTTTGCCTCTAGCTCTAGTTTCTCAAAAAACTAAATTCTTATAATGTTCAGGGTTGGATCAGTTACAGTACCCCACCAACTTATTAGAAACAAGGAAAATTATTCATATAATTTCGCGTTCAGTGATAAATTTTGGTTTTTTTTTGTTACAAACATTTTTAAAACTTTAACAATGTTTGATATCACTACAACTAGTTTCAAAAACTAACGAGCAGTTAGATTTGAATAACTTAAAAACAAATTACATAGTAATAAATTAATAGAAATATTCATACATATACGGTATATAATTATCTCCTTTATATTTTAGCTTCCAACTAAGCTATGTGGTTTTTTATGGCATAATCGACTAGAGAGTCATCTGTCTAAGAGAAGATTTCTCGTGTCCTCGTTCAGATGTACATTAAGCCTTTTGCAGTGGGCATTTGCCTCAATCGGCGGCTGTATTCTCCCTTAGGACTCGATTAATATCAGCATTTCTGCAGTATCAAGGCGCATTTACAATGCCTCTTAGCACCTTGTTTTGAAAACGTTCTATAATACTACAAGTAATACTGCCATCATTGGCACATTCCGACAGTTGCGCACCACATGACCATACCGGCTTGATTATTTGTTTATAAAGAAGTAATTTGTTGTGTATGGACAGGTTTGATCTTCGCCCAATTAGTCATTTCACTTTCGACTATTTCAGATAAAGTTCAATCCTTTTTATTTTAATATGTTCTTTCCAACGTAATCTAGCATCGAGCAAGATGTCAAGATATTTAGCTGTATTTGCGTATGGTATGCAGACATATACGAGTAGAATACTTATAGGTTGACAAATAATGCAAAAATTATTGCGAATATTTTTGTATAATATTTATTTGAGATTTCATTTTTTCATAAAATTTGGAAGAACCTAATTTTTTTAGTATTTGCTTGACTAACTTTTCTTTTTAATAACATCCTTCACTATTTGATGCTTACTATTTAATTAATTCTTTATCATTATTTTTAAATCTGGATCACTTAGCCATACATCATTTATGTTATGTTTGATTGCGGCTAATATGGAATTTCTACAGGAATATACCTTCGATTTAAGGAACGTCCAATAGTTTTCGATGGGGTTTAAGTCGGGTGAATTGCCCGCCCAAGGTAATATATAAATATCCAAGTTGTTCAGGAAATCAGTTGTTCGCCGAGAGGGGTGGCAAAGCGACCCATAGTGCGTATATTTGTATTGGGCTACTAGAGAGTTCAGTCTTGCCAAATATGGTACAAAAACATGTTGAAGTACATTGATGTAATGTTTCCTATTCAGCATTCCCTCAATAAAATAAATTGGTCCCGTACCTTCCACATGGAGCTCCAAATCATATTTTATAGTTTTTTTAATGAAGTTCTCCGCATAACGTTCCCGCGTTCTATGTCCCACAAATTGTATGGTTTTTGTCACTGCTTGTAGCCAGCATTCGTCGCTAAAGATAATCTTTGTTAAGGAGTAGATCACTAAACTTTTGGGGGTCGTTCCTAACTTTTTATGTTTAGCTGGTTCCAATCCACCTTTATGTAGTTCTGATGGAGCCTGACCCATATTACCTGTTGATTTTTCATTTGCTTGCTCCATTTTGATTTCTTTGCTGGGCGACGGCATTCTAAGTCTTTTCCTGAAAGATGTGTTCAACTGTTCTTTGCGATATTTTCACATGGGCATCATTTAGCTCTTTTGAAATTTCTCTACCTGATTTGCTGCGCGATTTCAGAGTGAGTCTCCTTACTTTAGGTCGAATGCGCTCAGACATTTTCCCATTTTGGGCAGCATCTTGCCGCATACTTGTGCGACCAACGGCGCCATTTTTGAACGTGTGCACAATTTTCGTTACTCGAGTAACAGTAGCTGCACTCACTCTAATTTTTTTTTGCTATTTTTTTATAGGATGCACTTTTATACTCACCAACAATGTTGCTAAGGAGAGTATTATAGTTTTGTTCACATAACGGTTGTTTGTAAGTCCTAAAACTAAAAGAGTCAGATATAGGGTTATATATACCAAAGTGATCAGGGTGACGAGTAGAGTTGAAATCCGGATGTCTGTCCGTCCGTCCGTCCGTCCGTCCGTGCAAGCTGTAACTTGAGTAAAAATTGAGATATCATGATGAAACTTGGTGCACGTATTTCTTGGCTCCATTAGAAGGTTAAGTTCGAAGACGGGCAAAATCGGCCCACTGCCACACCCACAAAATGGCGAAAACCGAAAACTTATAAAGTGTCTTAACTAAGCCATAAATAAAGATATTAAAGTGAAATTTGGCACAAAGGATCGGGAGGGGCATATTTGGACGTAATTTTTTGGAAAAGTGGGCGTGGCCCCGCCCCCTACTAAGTTTTTTGTACATATCTCGGAAACTACTATAGCTATATCAACCAAACTCTATAGAGTCGATTCCTTCAGCCATTTCCATATATACTTCAAAAATGGAGGAAATCGGATAATAACCACGCCCACCTCCCATACAAAGGTTATGTTGAAAATCACTAAAAGTGCGTTAACCGACTAACAAAAAACGTCAGAAACACTAAATTTTAAAGAAGAAATGGCAGAAAGAATTTGCATCCATGCTTTTTTTAAATTTAAAATGGGCGTGGCGTCGCCCACTTATGGACCAAAAACCATATCTCAGAAACTATTCAACCGATTTGAATGAAATTCGGTATAACAACCACGCCTTCTTCCAATATAACGCTATTTTGAATTCCATCTGATGCCTTCTCTGTATAATACGAGTATATACATTAGGAACCAATGATGATAGCGGAATAAAGCTTTACAAAAATACGGTATTTGAAAAATATGTAAATGACGTATAATGAAATCTCGATTATCACTTTATCATGCGAGAGTATAAAATCCCTTACTTGTTTTAACATAGAAAAACATATGAAAGTATTCGAATGTTATAGTATGAAAATTATGGCAAACACATAGTCGTTTGGTAAAATGAATTCATGGATTACTAGTTCTAGAAGGTTTGGAAGAAAACGAGGTAGGAGTTTCTAAACAACTCAACTTCGAAAATGGAAGAGCAAGAAAAGCATTTCAACTACAAAAGATAACGGTAAAGTTGAAAATTAATTTCTGCAGCCATAAAAATGTGTATATAAAATAGGGAAAGGTTCCTAGTGACATACATATATGTATATGTTTTAAACATATGTATGTATATACTGGTATTTTGGAAAATAATTTCCAGTATACATTTTTGTTGTTTGATTTTGGCTTGTTTTTGTCTTCACCCACTTGCGCACATATTTACAAGATTGCTAAAATCGAGTAAATGAAAATTCTGAATGCACATTTCATGCCACTTGCCATATTGCACATAGAGGCAGACACATTTCTAGTTAGATTCATCCCCAATTGGCTTACCATGCGTCGCAGCAGCTGTCAACTCGAAGATTGACTGACACTTGGCAAGAGTGACAAAAGCAACAAGGAAAACTCAGCGAAAGCACCGAAAAAACAAAATTTTAATGTTGTAATAAAAATAATGCAAAAGAACGGCATTGTGCACATATGCTGTACTCTGTCGGCAATCTAATTGACTGCAAGTTTTCGCGCCACTTCAGGCTTTCAGAAAAACGAGCAGTTGAATTAATTTGCCACAAAGTGGCAGTCACACTGACAGCTAACCACACTGACGATTACAAGAGCGACGGCCGACGACGAGGAAGACTTGAATTGCCAACGACTGCGAAACTTGTATAGGAAAAATAAAATTTGTAATGCGAAAGTGGCTTGAGAGGAATGGAAAACCAGTAGCACATGACAAGCGAAATTTGAAATCGAAGTGGCAAGTGGGCGTGCACATGTACAATGTAGACGAAAAATATGCAGATACCCTCACAGAGACACACTTATGCGTATAAGTTTTTCACGCGTTAAAGAATCTAAAGTCAGCTAGTAAAAGCTGAAGGAAATATTAACTCACATTCTTACGCAAAAATATAAGCATACACATAAGCATTCATATGTGTACAAACATACACGCACACATATGCCATGTTATGCTAAAATTCGTTATCTTTGCATATTTGTTCCAAAACTTCCGTTGTCGCTGTTCCGTTTTACTATATGTGAATATTTCTCCTTCCGCCATTGTGTTAGCCTGCTCACTTGCTGTTGAGCGAAGCAAGTGCTTGCAACCCCACACATAAATATATAAAAAAACAGTTAGTCACGTGTGTAAAACTACACATATTTGTGGCATGCAAGGCAATTTTAAAGCGTTTGCATGCCTTGCATGCATATAAGCATATACATAGATACATATATGCAAAACAATTTCACTCCCAACAAAGCTCTTTGACATATTCGTTGCTTAACCGCCCACAATTTGACGCGTGAAATTTATAATGTTTTTGCTTAGAACTAAGCGGAATGAAAAACAGTACCTACCATTGAAATTTTGTTGCTGTCATTAGCTGCGCTTCGGCTTTGTTGCTTTTTAATTGTTGTTTGGTATTTACCGCTTTCAAAAACCTGCTAATCGCAAGTAAGTGTCTTCACTAAAGCCCTTCGTTGTATTATAAGGCCTATCTGTTAAGTCTTATCACATTTATTGCAAAATATTTAAGTGCGATGTGGCGTATGATTAACATAAATATGAAGTATGCGCTGCTCAAACATTTATTTAGATGACAAATGAAAAAAATGTTAATCCTATCACTTTATTTAGTAAATCACTAATAACTTAAACATTTTTGGTTTTGAGAAATACTCTTATTGTTAAATCGAACCAATAAAATTTCAATAGCAGAACACAATTCGGTTCACTATAATGCTGATGCTTGAACTGTAAGATATAAGATGTAAAAGCTTTATCACTTTGTTGCAAAATGTTTGGCAGTATAAAGGACATGATTGAAAGTATTAGCCTTAGCAATATAAAAACCTTGAAGCCTTAGCAATATAATTTTGACTACCGACATTGCCAAGAAAATATAATTTGTGGCCAACAGCTCGTAAGAGTTACTTCGTTCTTATGTTCTGATAATTATTTGGATAACAGAATTTTTTTGTATGTGTATGTGTATGTTTTCTTATTAGAGTGGTTAAGTGTGGAGGAGATGGATACCTATAAAAGGTAATTTAAGTTTCTCAAATAGTAACAAAAACAAACCGGCCGCACTGAATCTACATATAATACTTTGCACA
Source organism: Bactrocera tryoni (assembly GCF_016617805.1). Lineage (NCBI taxonomy): Eukaryota > Metazoa > Arthropoda > Insecta > Diptera > Tephritidae > Bactrocera > Bactrocera tryoni. The sequence goes on from NC_052499.1 coordinate 46,864,120, forward strand.
GGTGCATTCCTTATACATAGCACAAATGTATCTGAAAAATGTTTAGCTTGTTTTAAATCGACCAGTTTGTATTACAGCTTACATATATATATTTTGATTAATTATATATTAATTTCAGTTTAACTCCGACGTTTTATTCAGGGTGTTACAGAGAAAGATCTGCGCAGGGCTGGCCAAGATGAACATGAAAAACTAAAATATTTTACAAAACAAACTTTATTGTTTGTTAAACTTTATAAATGTGACGGGTCTTGTTACTCGAAAAGCTATAGATTTCTTCTCAGTAATTTTTACTATAACTTTGATTGATATTCGAATTGCAATGTACATTATTAAAGCCAATATGCCAAAACGAGCACTTAAGAGAAAATTATGACAACGAATCCTGAACTCAGAGAATTGGTAGTCTTAACAAAACAATATTGAAAAACTTCTTTCATAAAAAAACATAAAAATGTGTTTTTCTTTTTTAGTGAGAAGGAAAATAATTTTCAGAATTAGATGGATATTTGGACGTCAGAAATAAAAAGCATTTGCTTTGCTTTCACAATCGGAAAATTTCTCCGAAACGCAGGAACAAATAACTTCAAATTTTCACAAGACTTTCTTAGAAATATTTTTACATAATCATAACAGTAATAAAAAATTTAATAATAATAATAGTAATAGTAATAATAGCTTAAATTTTCTTCATCCTTCGATCATTTCCTACATTTCTTTTAATTATAAATTTTTTTGGATTTTGGATTTAAGTTACTTTTAAAGAAAAATATTCCTCACTCCAAGACACCTTTTTCCGTAGTCTCTTCTGGAAATCAGGCATTTTGATTCTTCAAAAAATACAAACATTTATAAAAAAACGCAAGTTTGATAACTACAGCACTGGTAGTAGGTTTTTAAATTTTTAATGGCATATGTAGCTGCAAATTATCACTCACAAACAGTAACAAAGCATTTTAATTAAAACTACAATCCCAAAACAGTACTGTTTAATCGAAAGACTTTTTTAAGACAAACATGCAACACATCATGAATACGCCGATTCAATTAAAAAAGTAACGCGCGAACAATGAGAGCCATCAGCGATGGCAAAACATTGTAAAGCCAGAGAACACAAAGCACACAGAGAGCAGCGGCAAGAGTGAGTGGGACAGAGAGAGAATAACATTTAAGTTCACCAGTTACATATACAATGGCAGCATGACATAATATTAAAAGAAAACAATTCAAATTTGTATTCGCCTGGTTCAACAACAAAAGAAGAAGGAGGACAGTAAAGCAAGTGAGAGCAGTAAGAGCAAAAAGTTGCAGTAAAAGAATGAAATTAAAATTGCTCGCAATAAAGTGTAAAAAGTGAAGCAACAAGCCACTTGTTGTGGCGTTTGATTATCTGTTGCTGGTCACTGCCACAGTTCAAAGGAAGATAAGCATCGGGTTGTAAGAAAATGAAGCAAAAGAAAATGCAAGACGTTGCAGGTTGCAGCGGCAGAGGTAAGAAACTTGAGAGCGAAGCGTTGCAACGCAGCAGATGCCAGCTACAAATGGTTTTATGCGAATGCAAATGAAAACGAGAGCATAAAGCGCCTTTGAACTGTTTATGGCATCCTATAAGTAATTTATTGCAGGAAAAACATAAAACAAAGACAGTTCAGATGATAGTTTTATATAACTGCGCATATAAACAATCAAAATTGGAACGATTATTTTTTTGTTGAAAATTCGCTTACACCAGTCTTTTATGAGAAAAAAGTTTTTACAAAATTATTATTTCTTCAGTAGGAAGCCAGTTTTGTTAGCTTATATGTTAAAAAAAACAAAGCGCCTAAAGGTAGGCAACATTTTAGTTTTATTACTTTAGGATGTTAAAATTTAACTTCTTGGGCAAAACGAGTTCAACTTAGAATTGGAAAGGGAAGGAATGTGTTAATTCTGGCACATTATTTTAAACGGAATTAAAGCCTAATATCAACACTTGATATATGACCGAGTATTGTCCGTACCAGATGGTTTTGGATCTTTAAATCAGTTAACCTGCAAAATATTTAATCGAAATGATATTTTGTTATTCAATTCATTTCAATCAGTAACTTTCGTTTTAAAATAGTATTAATTTCGCAAATTTCGCCCAAATGTATGCAACGTTTTTAGTAGTAGAGTGAGACTAGCTCTATTTGCATTAGCACTGAGTTCTTGGTAATAAGTTTTTTTCCACAATTCTATAATACATACTAAGCCTTTAGGCAATAATATTGATTGGCTAAACAACGGCGACCCAAGTCGACCTTCAAAAACACGAAATTATATAAGCGTATCTCAGTACTTTCAGAATGTCACTCATACGCCTTGTCTCCCACAAAAAATTTGAATGCTGTTGCTTGTAAACGCACATAATTTCACTTAGTAAATGTACTATAATCATACCTGTTTCTCAGACAACCCTTAGTTGGGAATAAAGATTCACAGTAAGTGATGTCTAATGAATGTAATTTACGCATAGCCAGCGCGCTGAGATAAAGAAAATGTAAGCACATAAGAAAATAAATACTAAGTATTTTTTTTTTTTTGTACTCAGACAACTTATTAAACCCAAAACATTATGCCACATTTTCGCTGTCAAAGTCCCACTTCTGCCTCTAAATCTGCTCCTTAAACAAGTTGCCTCCATTTGTCAAAGCAATTACTCTCAATAAAGCTCGCAATTACAATATTACAATCAAAAGTTTCATTTCCATAAATAACCAAATAAGTAGACGGCAATCAAAAAACAGACATGGCATTATAATAACAACAAAAAACAAACGCAGTAATAATAACAACCTGTGCAAAGACTGCTGTCAGCCGCTGACATTCGAGGGAAGAGCTCCATTCAATGACATGTGTGCCGCCTTCGCGTCGCTCTGACATAGTGTCATGCTAATGACATCGTTTTGCCTCTTTTTCTGCCAGCTGGCCTGTCTTTTTTAATTTTAATCGCATTTGTGAGCTTTTGGCATGTGTTTTTTCTGCTTGTATTCGTACGTGTGTGTGAATGCCTGCGCCAGTAATCATGTTTTCCCTTCTCCTTAACCTTAGACGCACTGTTGAGTGGCAACATTAGACGGCGGCGCTGGCATATTGTCCTTGACAATAACATTCTTTATTTGCACACAAATAAAAATGGTGTGCATTTATATGTAGGTGTGTGTGTGTTTTTGCATATTAATATCGTTTTTCTGCTGCAAATGTATTTGCAAAGTCTTCTTATATTTACTGTTTTCAAATGGTGTTTCCTGCTATATTTGTTGCTTTTCTGCTGAATTCTCAAAGACAGGGCTGAGCCCACATTTGTTGGTAAATACAGTCTTATTTTGTAATAAAGATGTTTCAACAGATTTGTTATAGTTTTAAAGGCAAAAAAGCGTATATTTGTATTTTTTGCGGCGACATGAGGAAGTATAATCTTATTAGTTTTAATGACATGTTATTGTACAACTTTTGAGTATATTAGAAAAAATTTTCAATGAAAAATATTAATAAATAAGCCCGTGACGGCGAATCTCCAGAAGCGCCTAGGTGTGGTGCAGCGGTGTACATTATAACTTGTTGACGGATCGTCTGAAACAAAAAAATTGATATGCGTCTTAAAGGTGATGTCTTTCTCGAGATAATCAGAAAAAGTTTTTTTTCTAGTTTTTGCAGCACTTGGAAGTAAAAATCACGATTTTAGTTAAAAAAAATCGCCATTAATTTGTTAATAAAAATAGAAAAAGTGGAAAAAAAACTCCATCTGAACCTGTTGATTTATGTGTTCAATAACATTGTGCAATTATATTACTCAAAATTATTGTGCCATTATTTTATTCAATAATATTGATCAATTTTTTTTAATGATTTTGTTTAGAAGTTTTAAAAACTTCTTAACTTAACATGAAGAATGTTATAACGAAAGTTTGGAAACGAAACATCAATATTTGCTTATACTACTTTTCAGCAATCAGGCAACCTTTCACATATGTATGTACATTAGGGTGATTCAAAGTTTTTTTTTTTTTCAATTGGTACTCGCAAAAATAGGTTCCTAGACACCTCTAAGAAAGCCTCTCCAAATATGAGTTTTTAATTGTAACGGAAGGTCCTCGCCTAACGGTTTTCTTAATTTTTCTTATTATCAGATAGAAAAATTTATATCTCGCTTCCAACCATTTTGAAAAAATATCTTGTTCCTTAGATTTTGTAGGAAATTGAATGCTCTACAAAAAAGGTTTACTATGATTTTTTCGTAAACCCAACCGTTTAAAAGATAGTAACGGTTAAATTTGACTATTTTTGGAAAAATTCTTTATTTCTTATTAGTTTTATAACTCAATGAAAAAAAATTATTGTGAATGATGAAAAACATAGTTTTGTAGGAAATTTACTGCTCTATAAAAATGGCCTACTATGATATTTCGATTAAGTTAAGCGTTTACGAGATATTCATCGTCAAACATCAATGCATATTAGGGTGGATCAAAAAAAAAAATTTTTTTTTCGTTTGGTACTCTGAAAAATAGGTTCCTAGACACCTCTAAGAAAGCCTCTCCAAAAATCTATTCATAATAATTTTTTTTCATTGAGTTATAAAATTCATAAGAAATACAAAATTTTTCCAAAAATAGTCAAATTTCAACCGTTAATATCTTTTAAACGGTTGGGTTTACGAAAAAATCATAAGAGACCATATTTTAAAGCATTCAATTTCCCACAAAACCTAATGAACAAGATATTTTTTCAAGTAGTTGGAAGCGAGATATAAATTTTTCTATCTGATAATAAGAAAAAATAGAAAACCGTTAGGCGGAGGACCTTCCCGTTACAACTAAAAACCCATATTTGGAGAGGCTTTCTTAGAGCGGTCTAGGAACCTATTTTTGCGAGTACCAATTGAAAAAAAAAAAATTTTTTTTGAATCACCCTAATGTACATATATCCTAGGATACTTCCCTAAGCAAGCGCAGAGCTTATTTGGACACAGAGGGTTGATACAATTAATGTATTTTAGCCGTGTAGAAAATTTTTCACAATCACCTCTCTAAACCACCAAGTTCTTTAATAGGCGTTTAATAGGCCGTTTGTGCAAAATGTTGGCGTTGTAAAACAGAATTTGATCAAATGAGACGCAATTATTCCACATAACTTACCACAATTCGTCGAAAGCGTGTCATATTGTCCTTGTTAGCGTTGATTACTTCCGTAGCGTTGGCAGATTAGGTGATGTACCAGTTACCGGAGACTTTTACTGTTACTTTTGTGTTGGTTGTTTTTGTTCTATTTTAGCGCGAAGATTTCTATCTTCGTGCTCTTTTCGCTGATTTCGGAAATTTTCTTCAGCTATTTTCCATTTTGTTGTTGCTTAATTTTTATTTGTTGTCGTTGTTTGTGTTGATTGCTCTTAATCTTTGACAAAAAAAAACGCTTGTTGCTTTGTCTTCTACAGTTTCACTTCATGCTGTGCACTCTGTGTTACAAATGTATTTGGCTAAATAATAACAAAACAAAAGAAATGTATCACTCATACGCCGCGTACGCCCACAAATTCTCTAAATGTCGTTACGCTCAATGGGCGACCGGAAAGCACGTTGGCAACAACACATTGTGTGAAGCGAAAGTGCTCGCTGTTTTGTTTCAAAAAGCAATTGTGCAGCAACTAGTACAAACACACACACACGCATGCACGCACACCAGCAAGCGAGTGTTAGTGAAACACGTTTTTGCTTTTAGACAATGCTCGACTGTTGAAATAATCCAATTAAGCATGTATTTATGTTAAAAATATTAAGTGCACGAGACGCGCTCGCTTTGAGTTTTAGGTTTTTCCGTTCCATCGACCGTTTAGATGCGTGTCTTGTAGTAACTAAGCTAGCTGTGAGATTCGCTGGAGCTAAAATCTTCTTCAGTCAAAAGCTGAAATACTCCGGGAAAATTTAGAAAATACGCATAGTCCATGGAAAAAGCAGCTGAGAACTACAGTATATGCTTTGAGTGTCACAGAGAGTACGCAAGTGAGAGCACATTAGGCGTGTGAGCAATAAGTGCAAAAGATAGTACTTTGGAGTGGCCAACTGTTTCAAATAATATTTTTCTACACACATGCACCACTCTCTCTCTCTCTTCACATTACTACGCTCTACATTTGCTAAAGTCTCCAAAATGTCTCTCGATTCCACTCACTCACACACTGAGATTTTAATTATTTCACCTCTGTTTTGTCGCCCTTTATTTCCGCCAACAAGCGAGTGTGGAGAATAGCATCAACGTAAACTGCTACTATGAAAACGTGAAAGAGTTGGGGCTGCAATCGCATTCCGATTTGAAACAATGTATTTCAGATCCCCAGTGACCCACTGTCGCAAGAACATAAAACAGGATTTAATAAAAACACGAGCAATGAACTGAAACATGAAAGTAACGCGAAAGGGGAGAAAGTAAAAACAGAAAACTTCAGGTAATGTACTACACTCCTTTAAAACAATAAAAGTAATAACTTAATATCGAAGTATATGAAAATATATGAAAATAAAAATGTTTAAATTAAAACTTACATATAAAAACATACAAGTGCCTGACAACTCACTACCTGAATTCATGCAAACATACCTACATATATCACACAAATAAAACTTTCTTTGTTATTTCGGACCTTTACCCACATATCCTCAGAACATATATGTACATATATATACATTCATATGTCTGTACACATTCGGTAAATGTGTTTCCACTTCTTTGGTTAAGGCAAGCTGAACTTTTGCCACGTGTTGCTCTGTTCAGTTAGCAACTGTTCGACTGCTGATAAACTCACTTTAAGTTGCTTGCATTAACTTGTGCAGAAGCAGTAGAATAACGAAAAGAGCACAGTCGTGCTGAAAGTTTCGAAATTAAATAATTAAAGACAGGACAACATATACATTTATGCACATATGTACATATATGCAAGGTTAGACCATATATGAATTTAGATAATCTAATAAGGCTAAGTCGGATTTTGATTGTAAAGTGGAGTAAATGACTGCCCGCATACTACTATATAATTAACATCAAAACGATTTTGTTCAAAACAAAAAAAATATAGCATAAAATGGATTCAAAAGTTTGGATAACCAAGGAGGAGATAATATTTCTCAACAAAGTAGAAAATTCAGGAAGTTCTGTATAAATTCTGTATTCTTAGAAACTGTGGAAAGCGCTTGTTTTATTGTAACTATCTTTGGTGTGCGTCTCCCATAAAACAAACTGTTTTACACAAAAGAATTAACAGCCTTTTCATGTAACTTTTCTTAATGATTGGCCAATGCACAATAAAAACAAGAAAAAACGTTAACATCGGCTACATCGAAGCTAATATACCCTTCACAGGTACATTTCTTTTAGTTTCTATGTGTCTAGTTTGCATGGAAGCAATATTCTAAAGTAATCCGATCTGAACAATTTTTTCGGAGATAATATTATTATTTTAAGCAGTAATCCATGTCAAATTTCGTGAAGATAACACGTCAAATGCGAAAGTTTTCCATACAAGCCCTTTATTCCGATCGTTCAGTTTGTATGGCAGCTATATGTTATAGTGGTCCGATATCGGCAGTTCTGACAAAGCTGCTTCTTGAAGAGAAAATTTCGTTTGCAAAATTTCAAAACGATATCTTAAAAACTGAGAGACTAGTTCGTATATACACAGACAGACGGACATGGCTAAATCAACTTAGCTCAGCATACTGATCATTTATATATATGTGACCTGGTCTACGGAAATGGGGCTTAGGTGTCAAAAAGTCAATTTTCACTTTTTAGTTGATTCGGATGGAAGATGAGATGCTTTTTCAGGTGATAGAATCCAAAAAGTCATAACTTGTTTGAAAGTTCCCTAAAAATGTGGAGAAAGAAGAGTAAAAATTCGAAAAAATATAATTTTTTTGTAATGAACAAAATACATTGAATTATAAGCTATAAAGACATGATTATACACTAGGAAAACGTATTATGGGCCAAAAATAATAATGCTGAGTAGTTTATATATTTTTCTTTGTTGTCGTTTTCCTTGAGATCTTTTTACGTGTTGATCCTGAGGAAGATGGATCTGGTTCCTCGTTTGGTTTGAGAACATCTTCACTAGTTTTTGCCTTCCGTTTCTTCGATGGCAAATCTTTCGGCAATGGAGCTACAATATCTACTTTAGATATATCCGAAACTAAGCTGCGAAGATTGTGATAGATGTACCATTGACGTTCCAAAGATAAACCGGCTGGTTGTATAACTTTCGGCATTTCAGGATCGATAGGTTTTAACAGAAGCTTAAAGGACTGCACTTCTTCACAGTCTGCGAATTTCTTTTTCCTTTACTTCACCTTTTACTACCTTTCTCCTCCTTTACTTCAACAACAGACAGGTCAATCTTAACAAAAGTTTGTTCGGTATCATCTTCCGTCTGAGATACACATACTTCGTCTTCATCATAATCGCTCTCTTCATTGTTTTCATCATCCTTTTCATGGAAATATTGTCAGTATACGGCATTGAACTCCTCATGTTTCATTTCATGCGAAGACGATAATCAACAGAAACACTTACTCAAATGTGATAACAGAACATCCGGAAAGAGAGACGAATGAAAACAAGACAACAGCATCTGCGCGGTATTAGAGTAAACGTCACTTCTTCAGTGTTACTTTTTTAAATGTTCCACACTAGCAACTTACACGATGAACTATAATAATATTCCGACCAAAAACAACACTTACTGGACGTCCTTGAAGCCTCTGGAAAGGAGAACAATTAATGCGATAACGAGAAACTGACGAAATGAGTTGTTTATTTTTAACAGCTGTTTCCCAGAAAACTAGTTTTCGCACGTTAGCTCCCTTTTCGTAGACCAGGTCACATATACTTTATAGGGTCTCCGACTCTTCCTTCTGGGTGTTACAAACTTCGTGACAAACTTAATATATCCTGTTCAGGGTATAAAAATGTAAAGGATACAAATTCAACACAACTAATTCCCATACAAGGACCATTATGAATTACAAATTGATACACAACTACAGCATTTAATGCAAGCAAAGCAATTTCTACTAATGCGTTAGTATGCGCTTTTCATGAAATTAGTCACAAGCGGAGAGGCGCCATTCAGCCTCAGTAAGCTCTACATAAATATCTCCATTTGTTCGGGTTGTACCGTGAATCTTTGTTGTTGTTTCTGTTGTTGTGAGTATGCTGCTATTGTTGCAGCAGATGCTCATACTTGTACGTAGTTGCAACAATGCAACAGCAGCAATGCAAATTAGTGGGTTTAATGAGTAAATATGCAAACAACTTGGCAAATGTGGCATGAGGCAAGTGGTGCTTGGCAAGTGGTACCAGTGGCATATGGCATTAATCAGTCGAGTAGTGATGAGGAAGTTGGCAATATTACCATTGTGTGGGTGAGATGCTATATGTACATACATTTGTGAGACTAAAACAGTCTGTATGTGTGGTACAATCACATGTTTCGGTATGTGTATGTGTGTCTGTATATGCATATTTGTATGTATGGAAATTTGTTCTATGCTGTTTACGTTTGCAGCCAGAAAATGAAAAGCAAAGACGTACACAAACATATATACAATTATATGTATGCCAAATGCGCGCCACTCAGTAATACCAGCACGTACATGGCGCTTCTCTGCTTCCAGCAAGAAGTTTGCGGTCTGGATTTACTGCTTAAGCTTGATGACGTGCAAAAATTGCATTATTATTTTTAAAAACTCACTTCTTTTCGCCAACATTGTAATGTGTGTACATTTTAATATTTTTATGTAACCCCAAAAGCAAATGAGTTGAACATAAATTAAAGCGGAAGTCTCTTTCCTGCTAATAGCATTTCAGTAATGTATAAATTTCCTTGCTGTTCAAATTTGTTGTTGTAAACTACTTTTTCATAGATCTTTTAAAGAGAATTTCTCCATGTTTTCGGGTCTGCATTGTGTTGGTTCAATGTCTTGTCGCACTTTCTTGACAAATTTACGTTTAAATATAATCTTAGGATTATTTTGGCGTTATTTGTTGATTAATAGCTTTTTAAAATTTCAAAGTATTATAGTATATATCGTCATTTAAAATGCAAAATAGCGTAACAGCACTTTTCCTAAGTTTACAGACGATGGGTAAACGATATAATAGAAACCACTCATATTGAAACAAAATTTGAGTTTTGGTTATAACATAATTATTTATTGGGTATATAAATTGTTATTTATTGGTTATAAAATGTTTATATATTGGTTATAAAATGGTTATTTATTGGGTATATAAATGGTTATTTATTGGTTATAAAATGTTTATATATTGGTTATAAAATGGTTATATATTGGTTATTAAACGGTTACGTATTAGTTATGTATTAGTTATATCTGATAGCGGAAGCTGAAATTTTTATGCTAAATTTATGTAACGTGATGTAGTGAATCGTAAGCAATAAAAAACGCAATTTCGATTTTTTTGATGATATGTTGTTTTCAATTTAAGTGAGGATATGGACATGGATATATGTACATATATACCGGACAGAGATAAGATTTTTGAATAGATTTTTAAATACATTTTCTAAATTATGCTAGAAAAGTAATCCAAAAAACGCCTTTCAGTGGTCAGCTGATTATATAAACTTGACCTATTTTGTGAATAATATGCATTTAAAATCTAATTTGCCGTTTATATAAGTAAATAATGCATTAGCCGGTCATATCAACAACGGCTAAACGCTTGGGAGTTGTGAGCTTTACTTATTTGTTTGATTTAAAATCGGCCACGTCATGCGTCGGCCTTAACCGCAAATCCCTAAAGGCGAAGTGTGTATGCAAATTTGAAAATTCCAAGTGCAAATGTATGCAATGAAGTGGCGATGGATTTTTAACACACTCACACAAAATTCAAGTGTTATATAAGCCAAAAAGTGCTGTAATTTTTAATACATTAACAAAGTTTAATAATACATATGTATATGAAAGTATGTATGTATTTGTAAACTTGCTTAAGGAGTAGTTAGAATTTTCAAAAAAATATTTTTTTTTTTTGCAGTTTCGTTAAGTGTAATATCTTAAAAATATTATCTGAAAATTTCACGTTGATCCGATAATTAGTTTTTGAGTTATTCGTCAAATAACAAAGAGAGCTCGGGCACTTCAAAGCGCTAGTGTGAAACTTTAAACGCGTTTTTCTCAAAACCATGTTTTTTGAACTGGTGACAACTGTAACTCGGAAACCGCTGCGTAGATTTTAATGAAATTTATACAGCTTTTAGAATACATAATAATCTCGGGCCTGATCTAAGGATTTTAATTTTTTAACTGTTGATTTTTTCGCAAAAATTTAGAAAAAAATTTCCTGAGGCCGCAGTTTTGTTAATTTTTGAAAAAAAAGAAAATCCTTCCATCAGACCAGAGTTTATCTATATATAAAACTAATTTTTTTTGTCCGATTGATTTTAGATGAATCTCCAAGGACTTGTCACCGCAAGTACCTTTTTTTGGAATAGGGTCAACACAAACAACTATAACTTTGGAAATTAAATTTTTGTTTTGAAATTTTCGTGACTTCAAGTCAACACATTCTATAATAATGCCATATTACTACTTTTGTAAAATAACACAATTTAATAGGAAAAAAAAAATTCTGAAAACTCTCATTTTTTTGTGCCTCTGGCTACCCCTTAAGGGGCTATACCAGTGTGACACTTTCAAAAAAAAAAAAATATTGGCTTTTTCGATAGGTTATATTTCCACCAATATCCTGTGAAATCGGGAAGGCCGTATATTGAATAGCCTGAAAAAGTGTTTCACAAGTTCACTATTTCCAATAAACAACAATTAAACCTTAAAAATAAATTAAATGCAAAAACCGGAAGCCGCCACATAGCAAGAGTCACTACATCGCTTACTTTACCTGGTGGCTAGAAAAAAATCAAGGATTAAATCAATAAATCCCATTTATTTAAATAAATGCATTAACACTTTAATAAATTTCAGCATTTGCTTGCACATTCGTTACAAATACATTTGCGATTAAAATCGCACATTCACATCCGCAACCGCCTCCCCATCCGGTTCGTTGGTTGATACTTTTTTGTTGACATGGCAAGTCATTTGTTAATCGCCTCGCGGACTGGTGTTGTAGATAGACAAGCAAACAATATATGTTTAAATTAATAGCAGCGGCTTGATTGCAAGTTCAATAAATTTTTAAGGCCGTTGTGAAATAAAATTTAATGAATTTGGCTTTATATGTGTATTGTATAAACGAGTATACGGATACATACATACATATGTATGGACTTGCACAGTACCACTCACCAAATTGGGTAGAAGTGAACTTTGATTGATTGCATAATGCTCAGCAGCATTGCAACATGCCTTGCATGTATTTTTTTTATATACTTGTATTTCTGAAACCAATTTTTCTTATTAACCGAACGTTCAATATTGGGTCAAACCACGTCAAGTGGTCCATGAAAATTTCGAAAAATCTCCGATTTTGAAAATTAGCAGTTCATTAGGAAAGCACCAGACGCATACCCCGTGATATAAATATTTCAAAATTCTTTTTTTTTTTTGTTAAAGTAATTGAAGGTTGAAATTTAGAGCACGATAAAATTGTAAAATTATTTTCTCATAAACTACTCGAGAAAAATCGATGAAATTTTGTGAAGTCAAAGAAAAATGTTCGTGCTATATTATAAATATTTTTCATGGTCCTTTGGTTTAAATAATAATATATTACATGATTTTTGTTAAACAATTACTACAATTTTTCAGGTGTTCTTCACGCTAAAAAAACTGAAAAGTATGTGCCACAACAAGGAAAATATTCACCTTTAATAATCTGCAAAAAAAATTTTTGTTTATTCATACCATTCCAAAGATATTCAATTGTTTGTCCCCCTACCGCGCTTAATACGTATTGGCTCAAACATCGATGGGTGTTTCCATGCCACCATTCCAGAAACCGGTGCAGAACAGATATGTTCGTCAGCCACTTCATTGCCGGCAAATTCTTTGTGACCTGACTCCATATAAGATAAGCCCGGAGGCAAACTGAGAGTCCGTTCCAATGTCGTAAGAAGAGATCGCTTTGAGTGCCGCTGGCTGAGTATAGGAATAAATATTTGGCGAAAGAGGAATTCGCCGTTCCTAGCTGCCTAGTGTAAGTAAGTATCGTAAATATACGTTATCAAGTCCTTAGCACGCCCACAAAAACGATTAAATTCTATATTTCCGTAAGCTGGGGAGCCCCTGTCGCAATCTTGCGCCGGCACGTTTAAATACTTCCTATCTACCGCCTGCACTGGATTTCATATCTTGGATAGATTTCATGCATATGTATGTATGTTAAGTTTTTAAAACTGTACTTTAAAAATAACAAATTACCGCAATAAAAGCTTCGAACGTCATCTCATTCTCATACAAACCCAGTGAATACGCAAAGACCTGTTTTTCGAACATTCTTTAGCCGTCGTCCATTCAGCTTAAACATTTGAAGCATGATGTGTGTGGGCCAACCTTGATATAAGCAGGATTCTACACAAACTCACAAATGTACATATATATGTACAATACACGTTTCCATAGACTTGTGTTTAACTTAAAACTAGTCAATAGGGGATACGAGCGGACTATGTGTGCCAACACGGCCAACGTGACTGAGGACTTTGTAATCCCAGCACAAATGAATACAAGGAAGCCGCTATGTATATATATGTATGTATGTGTGCATGAGTGAGTGTATGTTAGTGCTTGTGTGGACAAGTAGAAAATCCTGAATGACATTGAATAGCAGCATCATAAGAATAACAAATAATGCAGAGGCCATTTAGCTAGCACACAAGTTTTGGTGAGATTCATACATATGTCAATTGGGATGGGCATATGTATCTACTGTGCCCATATATATACATAACATATAAATATACATATACATATATGTATATATATTTGTTTGGCTAAATTTACACGCATGTTAAATAGCTGGCAAAATAAACGGAGTAGGCAAAGTTTTTT